>NC_064635.1:53312792-53612792 GCF_023864275.1 Schistocerca cancellata | reverse complement strand
GTCTGCTGATTCTACCTGTGCTTTTCCCAGATCAGTTTTGACTTGTGCCATCCAAGGCGTAGTGGTTTTGAGCCTCTGTAGGTATCTGAGTATTCTGTTGGTGAGTGTGGTCTGTGGGAGTCTGCTGGCGTGGCCGTAATATTGTAGGCACCTTTTTCTGATGTCTGCTGCGAGGCCCAAAACCAAATGGTTCAAATGGCTCTGAGTACTACGGGATTTAACATCTGAGGTCATCAGTCCCCTAGAACTTAGAACTACTTAAATCTAAGGACATCACAAACATCCATGCCCGAGGCAGGATTCGAACCTGCGACCGTAGCAGTTGCGCGGTTCCGGACTGAAGCGCATAGAACCGCTTGGCCACCGCGACCGGCTGCTCAGGTAAACCCCGTCCTTCAGGTATCCTCACAACCAGAAATCACAGGGAGTGAGATCACGTGGTTGTGTCGGCCAAGCATTTGGAAACGATAAGCTGATAATTCGATCGGTTACAAATGTGTTTCGGAGAAGCAGGTGAACTTCACGAGCGATCCAGAATGAGATTTTCACTCTGCAGCGGAGTGTGCGCTGATATGAAACTTCCTGGCAGATTAAAACTGTGTGCCCGACCGAGACTCGAACTCGGGACCTTTGCCTTTCGCGGGTAAGCGCTCTACCATCTGAGCTACCGAAGCACGACTCACGCCCGGTACTCACAGCATTACTTCTGCCAGTACCTCGTCTCCTACCTTCCAAACTTTACAGAAGCTCTCCTGCGAACCTTGCAGCTCAGATGGTAGAGCGCTTGCCCGCGAAAGGCAAAGGTCCCGAGTTCGAGTCTCGGTCGGGCACACAGTTTTAATCTGCCCGGAAGTTTCATATCAGCGCACACTACGCTGCAGAGTGAAAATCTCATTCTGGAAACATCCCCCAGGCTGTGGTTAAGCCATGTCTCTACAATATCCTTTCTTTCAGGAGTGTTAGTTCTGCAAGGTTCGCAGGAGAGCTTCTGTAAAGTTTGGAAGGTAGGAGACGAGGTACTGGCAGAAGTAATGCTGTGAGTACCGGGCGTGAGTCGTGCTTCGGTAGCTCAGATGGTAGAGCGCTTGCCCGCGAAAGGCAAAGGTCCCGAGTTCGAGTCTCGGTCGGGCACACAGTTTTAATCTGCCAGGAAGTTTCACGAGCGATGTTCTGTGGGGACCCATGTTGCACGAAAACTGTTGAGTTCAATGTTTCTCTCTGCTGTAGTGCGAGTATGTCATGGTGGCGCAGCATATCGCAGTAACGCTGACCTGTCACACTGCACGTCTTTGCTGCTTGAGCGCCAACCTGTTCAAAAAAAAGAATGGGCTATTGATGAACGTAGCCGTGAAGCCACACCATACGGTGACACGTTCACCGTACAGAGGAACTTCATGCACAGTGACTGGAGGTGAAGATCCCCACACTCGGCAGTTTAGTGTGTTCACCCCAGCCCTCGTCAACTTTAGTCCTTGCGAGTGAGTGGAGAGCTAAGTCAACACACCGTTGTGCTTCCTGTGGTGCAAGCTGGTGTACGATATGGACCTTGTACGGATATCATTTGAGAATGGTTCGAAGAACCTTCCGTACAGTGGACCACGGGATGTTCAACTGTCGTGACACTGCACTCGCACTGTCTGACGATCAGGAACTGCGCTCAGCGATGTCTGTCATAGCTACAGCGATTTCATCAACCACCTGTGTTGCAACCGGTCGCCGGCCTCTTCCCGGAGCGACGCCCAGTTCTCCAGTTGATTCGAACTTCATCATGCTCCGCACAGCAGGTGAAGAAAGAGGACCCTTCCGTGATCATTTCAGCCTGCGACATCCTCGAAGTGCAGCTGCAGCATTACTGTTGAGACCTTAATGCTCAAATAACTTACGGGTTTGCTGCCGGGTGACGTCGTCGAACACCGCCGATATTTCGACAGGAGCACACCCTGCCATTCTCAAGGCACAAATGCAAGGAAGATGAAATGTGCAAGCAAATTTAATACCTCGGTTCACAGAGGAGAAACAAGGAAGACAACACACACAGAACAAGTGTCAACACAAACAAAGATAACCAACATCAGAAATATCGATAGTTACTATTAATCAACAGGTGAGGTAGCACTAATTCTGTCTGTCTGTTTTTTCATGAGAGACAGAGCCGGATTCCAAGCAGCATTTAAACAAAATCCACCATCTCTGTTAATAAGGTTGCTTGATAGTCTGATTTCAACAGCTTCCTTAATAACACTATCCCAATAGCCGGACGTGCAAGCCAGAATCTCCGTGTTGTTGTATTCCATAGGATGACCGGTGTCAAGGCAATGTTCTGCAATAGCGGATTTGCTCGGCTGTTGTAAGCGTGTGTGACGCTTACGTTAAATACGAGGGCAGTTCAATTAGTAATGCAACACATTTTTTTTCTCGGCCAATTTTGGTTGAAAAAACCGGAAATTTCTTGTGGAATATTTTCAAACAGTCCCGCTTCGTCTCGTATAGTTTCATTGACTTCCGACAGGTGGCAGCTCTGTACGGAGCTGTTAAAATGGCGTCTGTAACGGATGTGCGTTGCAAACAACGGGCAGTGATCGTGTTTCTTTTGGCTGAAAACCAGGGCATCTCAGATATTCATAGGCGCTTGCAGAATGTCTACGGTGATCTGGCAGTGGACAAAAGCACGGTGAGTCGTTGGGCAAAGCGTGTGTCATCATCGCCGCAAGGTCAAGCAAGACTGTCTGATCTCCCGCATGCGGGCCGGCCGTGCACAGCTGTGACTCCTGCAATGGCGGAGCGTGCGAACACACTCGTTCGAGATGATCGACGGATCACCATCAAACAACTCAGTGCTCAACTTGACATCTCTGTTGGTAGTGCTGTCACAATTGTTCACCAGTTGGGATATTCAAAGGTTTGTTCCCGCTGGGTCCCTCGTTGTCTAACCGAACACCATAAAGAGCAAAGGAGAACCATCTGTGCGGAATTGCTTGCTCGTCTCGCACCGTCGGATTTCCATATGTTTGGCCCAATGAAGGACGCAGTCCGTGGGAGGCACTTCGCGGATGATGAAGAAGTTATTGATGCAGTACGACGTTGGCTCCGACATCGACAAGTGGAATGGTACCGTGCAGGCATACAGGCCCTCATTTCAAGGTGTCGTAAGGCCGTAGCATTGAACGGAGATTACGTTGAAAAATAGTGTTGTGTAGCTAAAAGATTGGGGAATAACCTGGTGTATTTCAATGCTGAATAAAACAACCCCTGTTTCAGAAAAAAAATGTGTTGCGTTACTTATTGAACTGCCCTCGTACACCGGTCTTCCACGGTCCTGATTGTCTGACCAATATATGACATGCCACAACTGCAAGGAATACGATAGACCCCAGCCTTACGCAAACGAAGATCATCTTATACGGAAGCCAACAGGGCCTTAATCTTAGAAGGTTGTCGAAAAACACATTTCACATCATATTTCCGCAAAATACGGCCAATCCTGTTGGAAATGTTTCCTGCGTAAGGCAGGGTGCGCTCCTGTCGAAATATCGGCGGTGTTCGACGACGTCACTCGGCAGCAAACCCGTACGTTATTTGAGCATTACTGTTGTTTTGATAACAGAGCTTCACCAATAATGACCTGCTCCTTTTGCCAAAGCTCATGTTGACACGTCAACAAGAGCACAGCGACTGGTCAGGTGTGTGAGACTATGAATCACGATGACTGATCACGACACCTGGTGGCCATAGTTGGAATTGGACGGTGGAGCTGTGACGCATGGCAGTCATGCACTCTGTATTCTGGACATTAATGCTACCAACTTTGGTACTCATACGGCCATTATTTTCCGCCGCGTTATAACGTGTTAAAAGGCGAAAGTTTAATTATAACCATCTGGTATTTAAACGCTGAAAAAAATGTGAAATATTGATCAAAAATTCCCTGTTTAGGTCTGTTAAGACACTATTTGGTTCGAACGAGGTAAACTGGATGCTTCAAGAGGATAATGATCCGAAACATCGCAGCTACCTCTGTAGAACGTGGAAAGAAGACCATGGGGTGTCTACGATGGACTGGTCTGCAATGTTTCCGGCTGCAAATCCGATCGCAAGTGTTTGGTCGTATATTAAAATGAAGCTTAAAGGAAAGCTAGTATATACTCTGAAGCAGGTCATATAAAATGGGGACTATATGGAGATCTTTACCGGGAGAATATGCAGAAAATATCGTGAAAAGCATGCCAAAAAAAAATATGCCAAGCTATAATCGATAATAGCAGCAATTGTATTAACTATTAGATAATTGTGCAATTAGTATTTTCTTGTTAACCAATATTTATAACTGTATTTTGCTTCATGCAGATAGCGGCGTACACTTTATTGTGGAAATGACTGTACATTAAAGCATAGAAGCAAATGTGTTTCGCAGGTCACAATCTCTCTCTCTCTCTCTCTCTCTCTCTGTTAGCTGCTGCCTCTCTCATGTGTGCGCGCGTGTGTGTGTGTGTGTGTGTGTGTGTGGGTGTGTGTGTGTGTGTGTGCGTGCGTGCGTGTGTGGTGGGAGGGAGGGGTTTCGAGGAGACTTATGCGATAATGGGCAGTAATTCTGTTGCCGCCCTGCTATAAATCTTTTACGAGCGCCGAATTGCAGGGATTAAAGAGAAACTGCCCCAACGGCAGTTAAGTGGACGAGGCTGCCGTCTGCGAGGTTTCCGAGTGGGCGCACAAACCACCGATTGTAGGCAAATTGGGTCCGCGATAATTCCAGGTATTTCCATCAGGATTTTGCAACACTGCGGAGCTGTGTAAATTTATTACGATGACTCACAGGGCTGTTTCTGACTTGGCGGAGTTGCGCAGACGCCGCCTTCTTGTGCTGCTGGACGACGGTTCCAATCCCCGCCGCGACATCGTGATGGAGGATTTCCGTAAATCGCTTAATACAAGTTCTCGCATAGTTCCCTTGAAAAGGGCACTGTCCTCTTCTCCAATACGAAGTGCAACTCCGTCTTGCAATCATCTTATACATCTATATCTACATCTACATCGATACTCCGCAAGCCACCTAACGGTGTGTTACCTCCCTTTTCCGTTTTCGTGTTATGCGTCAATGGGAAGAGGAGTGGCTGGCAGTCGGTGAAAATAAGCTGCGTCTGGTAAAGGCCACCACGCGGCCATGGCGTACGTCCTACCAGTCATGCAGGCGGGATGAGGTTCTCCTCACTCGCCTCCGCATCGGGCACAGTCCCTTAACGCACGGTTTTTTACTCCGGCGGGAGGACCCCCCAATCTGCAGTGCTTGTGGCGTCCAGATTACGGTCCGCCACATTTTACTTGACTGTCCTTTATTCTCTGACCAGAGGGCGGTGGTTTCCTTGCCACCGGATTTGCCCTCTATTTTGCAAGACGACGCAACGACTGTGGTTAAGGTCTTACGGTTTTGTGTCCTGTCCAATTTGTTGCCTCGGATTTTAGGGAGAGGATTTTAATGTGCTGCTGGGTGACTGGCTCACCCAGGCTTTAGGTAAGAGGTCCGCCAGTCACGATTACCTACTTGTTTCACTTCGATTTCTGTTCTCTTTTCCTTGTGTTTCCTTTCCTCTTTTAGTGCGTTTCTTCTCCTCTTGTTTTGCCTCTGTATGTGAGGATTTCGAACTGCGTCAGGTCTGTGTCTTTAGCCGTTCTCCTTGTTCGGTGTCCGTCTTCGTCCCTTCACTGCATGTGTTCCTGTTTCTATGCGTTTGGGTGCTGATGACCACGCTGTTTAGCGCCCGAAAACCTCAAACCACACACACACACACACACACACACACACGCGGAGAGTACCTTGAGTACCTCTATCGGTTCTCCCTTCTATTCCAGTCTCGTATTGTTCGTGGAAAGAAAGATTGTCTGTATGCCTCTGTGTGCGCCCTAATCTCTCTGATTTTATCCTCATGGTCTCTTCGCGAGATATACGTAGGAGGGAGAAATATACTGCTTGACTCATCCGTGAAGGTATGTTCTCGAAACTTCAACAAAAGCCCGTACCGAGCTACTGAGCGTCTCTCTTGCAGAGTCTTCCACTGGAGTTTATCCATCATTTCCGTAACGCTTTCGCGATTACTAAATGATCCTGTAACGAAGCGCGCTGCTCTCCGTTGGATCTTCTCTATCTCTTCTATCAACCGTATCTGGTACGGATCCCACACTGCTGAGTAGTATTTAAGCAGCGGGCGAACAAGTGTACTGTAACCTACTTTTTTGTTTTAAGACTGCATTTCCCTAGAATTCTTCCAATCAATCTCAGTCTGGCATCTGCTTTACCTTGTCGTCGTAGACGCTATCCTAATGAGCCTTCTCCTTTTTAAGGGGCTCTGCAAAGGCTCAAAATCATGAAAAGTTCAATTTTTACTTTTTTGCGTTTTCTGAATCTGCAGACTATTACCTATTAATAGATATATAATTTATTCAATTCCGAAGACTACAACTATTTTTAATTTTTTTTTGAAATGTGTTCTACATAGGCGTGACCCACTGTGGCGCTGTTAAACTGCTGTCAAATGGTGATATTATTAACGTCCGTGTTCATCAGGTACATTTTAGTGATGTGAGATAAAGTATATGTTGTGGCTAACCTGTGATGGTTCAATATATATCGCTGGTGTGATTGTCGATTGTTTCATGTTTATTTACTCTGTCGTTATCTCGAAAATATTCGTAATTAATTGTTTCTTGAGTCTCTGTTTTGTTGAAGTATAATAATGAGTAAAAGTAAAGTTATTAGAAATACTCTGAAGCCTTTTAAGAAAAGGAGAAATGTTGGAAAGCCAAAGGTATGTGTTATTACTGTAAATAATAACATTCTAACATGGTACGAGCGATGCTTGCTTTAGACAAGGAACGCCTTCGGGCTGCAGACAGGGCTGTAAAGAGTCTAGAAATACAAGCAAGAGTAAACAGGAGGAGGAAAAGAGGAAGCTGGAGGAGGAGTTTGCAGAGGATGAAGATAATCCATCCTATGGACCTGGAATGCACTAAAAAGTTAATCCAATCTTTGTCGCTCGATTCCCAAAACTTTTATATTCTCATACTAATTACATGTTTTCTAAGGATCTTCCAAACATATTTGTTTCAAGCATTCAGTAAATGTTACACAGTACCTTCTGCATAATTTAACACAGCCTTTTTCCAAAAAACTGTATATTTTTGAATATATAAATAAAACATTGCAAAAAAATGTTGTGAATTTTCATTACAATTGAAAAAAAATCATCTTTAATAACTGAACTAAAATTTTGTAAAATGCCTGTGTTAAGTTGTAGCCCATATTCCAATAAATAATCTGTAAAAAGTTCAACTTCCTACCTCAAATACTTTGTGAGGAAAGATGTAATTTATAAGCGTTATTTTAAGATTTTTGCAAGTATAGGGCGTTCCGGAGCCCCTTAAATGAAATCGTGGCCCCCATCTGATTGTATTTATTACGAGGGTGATTCCGAGAGTGAAGAACGTTTAGTTTGGACACGTGACCGTGTCTCCCCACCACCACCACCACCGCCGCCGACAGACCACTGGGCTTCGCACTCGTCCGCATTTGTTTGGCAGCAGCTACTTTCCACTACTGTTCATTACTGCTTAGTTGTGCGACTTTAAAATGTGTGATAAAAGCTGACACTCCCGCCAAGTGAGAGGTGCGCGGTGTTGTCTGCTTTTGAAACGTGCAAAAGTCCGAGCCATCGAAATTTGTAGACAGGTGACTGAGGTTTTTACGGTAATATGATGAACGAAGCGCCAGTTCGGAAGTGGTGCGTCATTTTTAACCCTTTCAGACATGAATTTTTTTCTTGAGGAAGGAAAATTTTTATTTATGCTGTGATACTTCTACAAGATTATGGAATAGGAGGCAAACTTTTGCAAGCAATTAAAGGTATTTACATGGATAGTCAGGCAGCAGTTAGAGTTGACGGTAAATTGAGTCCATGGTTCAGAGTAGTTTCAGGGGTAAGACAAGGCTGCAACCTGTCTCCACTGTTGTTCATATTATTTATGGATCATATGTTGAAAACAATAGACTGGCTGGGTGAGATTAAGATATGTGAACACAAAATAAGCAGTCTTGCATATGCGGATGACTTAGTTGTGATGGCAGATTCGATTGAAAGTTTGCAAAGTAATATTTCAGAGCTAGATCAGAAATGTAAGGACCATGGTATGAAGATTAGCATCTCCATAACGAAAGAAATGTCAGTGGGAAAGAAATATAAACGGATTGAGTGCCAAATAGGAGGAACAAAGTTAGAACAGGTGGACGGTTTCAAGTACTTAGGATGCATATTCTCACAGGACGGCAACATAGTGAAAGAACTGGAAGCGAGGTGTAGCAAAGCTAATGCAGTGAGCGCTCAGCTACGATCTACTCTCTTCTGCAAGAAGGAAGTCAGTACCGAGACTAAGTTATCTGTGCACCGTTTAATCTTTCGACCAACCTTGTTGTATGGGAGCGAAAGCTGGGTCGATTCAGGTTACCTTATCAACAAGGTTGAGGTTACGGATATGAAAGTAGGTAGGATGATTGCAGGTACTAGTAGATGGGAACAATGGCAGGAGGGTGTCCACAATGAGTAAATCAAAGAAAAACTGGGAATGAACTCTATAGATGTAGCAGTCAGGGCGAACAGGCTTAGATGGTGGGGTCATGTTACACGCATGGGAGAAGCAAGGTTACCCAAGAGACTCATGGATTCAGCAGTAGAGGGTAGGAGGAGTCGGGGCAGACCGAGGAGAAGGTACCTGGATTCGGTTAAGAATGATTTTGAAGTAATAGGTTTAACATCAGAAGAGGCATGAATGTTAGCACTGAATAGGGGATCATGGAGGAACTGTATAAGGGGGGCTATGCTCCAGACTGAACGCTGAAAGGCATAATCAGTCTTAAATGATGATGATGATGATGATGATGATACTCTTAGGCGACTTTTAAATGGTTCTTAGGTGCAAGATTTATACAAAAGTATGTACACGTTTTCAAAATATTTCGTACAGTTCTTTTTGTGGACTAAAACAACAAGAATGAAATTTGCACTCTTCAGCGGAGTGTGCGCTGATATGAAACTTCCTCACAGATTAAAACTATGTGCCGGACCGAGACCCGAACTCGGGACCTCTGCCTTTCACGGGCAAGTACCCTACTAAATCTTTTTTTTTCTCATTTTTTTAAACTCATTTTTCTTCGTTCTTCTTCGTTGCATTTTTTCGTTGTGGACGTTCCATGACACCCGGATAGATTTGTTCTAGACCCAAATATTCACTTTTTTTTTATTACTGAGGGCAGCTAACCCTCTGACCAAACACACCGAGTTACCGTGCCAGCTATCAACTGAACTACCCAAGCAATACGCACGACCCATCCTCACAATTTTACTTCCGCCAGTACTTCCGAAATTCAACATGCTGAATATAAACACAAAATAACACATTTTAAATACCTAGGGGAAGTGCTCGAACAGACAGGAAAGGAGATAATCCGGCAGAACACAAGGTTACTAAATATGAAGAGAGCCTTATACAAAACACAAGTTCAAAAATGGTTCAAATGGCTCTGAGCACTATGGGACTTAACATCTTAGGTCATCAGTCCCCTAGAACTTAGAACTACTTAAACCTAACTAACCTAAGGACATCACACAACACCCAGCCATCACGAGGCAGAGAAAATCCCTGACCCCGCTGGGAATCGAACCCGGGAACCCGGGCGTGGGAAGCGAGAACGCTACCGCACGACCACGAGATGCGGGCCTAAACACAAGTATCTACAACAAAAAATGTCTGCCCACCTCCATCGAAATTCGTCACTACAATACTGAGGTGCTATATGCCTGCGAGACACTGACGCTACGCACCAAGGGCGACCTGTACAATATCCTCACACAGGAAAGAAAAAAAAAAAAGGAAAATTATTGGAACAAAACTCACAGACGGAGGATACAGGCTTCACTCCAGAGACACCACAGTGAACTTGTCCAACCTCGTAGCAGAGCCGGAACCACACGACTGCTACGGTCGCAGGTTAGAATCGTGCCTCGGGCATGGATGTGTGTGATGTCGTTAGGTTAGTTAGGTTTAAGTAGTTCTAAATTCTAGGGGACTGGTGACCTCAGATGTTAAGTCCCGTAGTACTCAGAGCCATTTGAACCATTTGGTTTTGGGCCTCGCAGCAGACATCAGAAAAAGGTGACTACAATTTTACGGCCACACCAGCAGATTCCCACAGACCAGACACACCAAAAGAGTACACTGATACATACAGAGGCTCAAAACCACTACGCCTTGGATGGCACAAGTCAAAACTGATCTGAAAAAAGCACAGGTAGATTCAGCGGATATCACGGACAAAGTCGTCTATAGACACAAAATACACAAGCGGGAAGTAATGTCAAAGAAGACAGCCCAAAGAGTAAAGTGGACCGATGAAAGGAAGAGGGCCTTTTGCGAACGAGGGAAAGAGTACTGGAACAACAGGAAGAACAAGTAAATGATAATTAATTGAAACCCTCAGCTGCCGACAGGTGTTGTTGATATACCTCGATGGGGACAATTAATTATCATTTATTCTAGAGAAGCTGCACGGTCATCAATGGTATCTGTTCTTTCGAGAACAGTTACTATCTTCATACATAGGGGAGAGAACAAGCAGTCATAAATGCTTCGCGTGGTCTTATAAAGGCTTTTAACGTGTGTAATACTAAGTACAGAAATGAAAAGGTCGTGTGAGAATTGGTGAGATCAGTGGTGAGTAGGGGGATGGGGTCGGTGGGGGTGGTAGGGGAGGTCAAAGATGAGTGAAGGTGTTGAGCAGTGAAGGTAAAGAAAGGGAAGAGAGTGTCAGATAGTAATGAAATGGAGAAAAGGGGGAGAATGTGGAGGAGAAATGGACGTTGACAAGAGAGAGAGAGAGAGAGGGAGAGAAAGGTTGAGAGAGAGAGAAGGGGGTGGGTCGGTTGGGTCGGTAAGTGTATTTTTTAGGTTATTTGTTCAGTGATTTTGCACTCTGAGTGGTTTCCGATAGCTGATTCCTCTGATGCTCATATCTGTTTAGGGTTCTGTGGAAACGGAATCCTTACAGGAGTTTTTTGTTGCCCTTCTGTCTATCTGCCTGCCTGTGCCCGAATGTTAAAAATCCCTTTATTCAGGAACGAACAGACGTATCAAGTTCAAATTTATGTCACATATTAATGTCTAAGATCCCTTGGGCGTGTAAAAATGCTAAGCTTCTAAGTCAATTCAACCAAAAGATACGGCATTTACGTCACATATCTTGCTACTGGAAAAGTCACTATCGAAATCTGTAGGGTTCTTCCCGTTGGCGTAGAATCATGAAGTTTGACTACAAGCAAGGACTCACAGTACAAGTAAAGAAAAAAAATCGAAATTGTTAATTTGTAATTACATAATACGAAAAATATATATTTCGTCATTTTTTACCCGTCTGTCTGTTTGTTCGTTTGTTAAGACCCTTTTTCTCTGGGGCGGCAAGTTCATATTTATGTCACATACTAAGGTCGATGGTCTCTTGGCGGTGTAACAGTTTTAAGCTTCTATGACAACGTAATGCGGCCATTTATGTTGCATATTTTGATATTCGAAAACACACTCACTACAACATACTAGGTACTTCCACCTGACCTAGAGTCATGAAATTTGCCAAGAAGGAAGATCTCACAATACAAGTAAACCAAAAAAATTCAGAAATTGTT
Organism: Schistocerca cancellata; assembly: GCF_023864275.1. Classification (NCBI taxonomy): domain Eukaryota; kingdom Metazoa; phylum Arthropoda; class Insecta; order Orthoptera; family Acrididae; genus Schistocerca; species Schistocerca cancellata. The sequence continues at coordinate 53,601,075 of NC_064635.1, read as the reverse complement.
AATTTGTAATTATTTCACATTAAAAAAATTTGTTCTGTCATTTGTTATCCGACTTCGGACTTGAAATTAAGACATTCTCGAATGTCTTAGAATCCCTGAGAGCTGTATCTTGCCAGTATCAAAGTCGGCAACAGGAAAAACTCGTCAATATTCTAGATTTCCGGAATGGACGAACTGTCTGTATAATCATCAAGTTTGTACGGAACGCGCAGTGCCCCAGTCCTCCTCGCGTCTGGCCCTTTTTTTCCGTTATGTTAGGTATATGATAGGCCTGTAATTGAAAAAGTCACATGATGATCTCTCCATCGACAAAAGATTCCGGAATGGTCCACCATTCGGATCTCCGGGAGGGGACTGCCAAGAGGGTGGTGACCATGAGAAAAAAGATTGAATAACCAACGAAAGGGTAACAGTCTACGAGCCGGGGCGTGGAATGTCAGAAGTGAAGCTAGAAACTCTGAAAAGGGAAATGCAAAGGCTCAATCTAGATAAAGCAGGGCCAGTGAAGTGAAATGGAAAGAAGACAAGAATTTCTGGTCAGATGAGTATAGGATAGTTTCAACAGCAGTAGGATTCGTTATAGATAGGAAAGTAGAGCAGAGAGTGTGTCACTCTGAACAGTTCAGTGATAGGGTTGTTCTTTTGCGAATCGACAGCAAATGAACGCCGACAACGATAGTTCAGGTATACTTTCCATCGCAAGCTAATGATAAAGAGATAGAGGAAGCATATGAGGACATTGAAAGGGTAATACAGTACGTAAAGGGAGATGAAAATCTAACAGTCATGGGGGGACTGCAATGCAGTTGTAGGGGAAGGGGTGGAAGAAAAGGATACAGGAGAATGTGGGCTTGGGACAAGGAATGAGAGAGGAAAAAGAATTGATTTATGTATAAATTTCAGCTAGAAATAGAGAATGTTCTGTTCAAGAATCACAGAAGGCGTACCCAGTAGCAGATACAGACTCAGATCTTAATGGAGTAGTAATGAATAGCAGGCTGAAGTCTAAGATATTAGTCAGGAAGAATCAATACGCAAAGTGGGATACCGAAGCACAAAGGAATGACGAGATGCGATTGAAGTTCTCTAAGGCTGTAGATATAGCAATAAAGATTAGTTCAGTAGGCAGTACAGTTGAAGAGGAATGTACATTTCTAAAAAGGGCAATCACAGAAACTGGAAAGAAAAACATAGGTTCAAAGAACACAACTGCGAAGAAACCATGGGTAACAGAAGAAATACTTCAGTTTATCGATGAAAGAGGAAAGTACAAAAATATTCAGGGAAATTCAGGAATACAGAAATACAAGACGCTGAGGAATGTAATGGCTGCACTGAAAATGTGAACAAATCGAAAATGTGAACAAATCGAAAATGAAATAATTGTCGGAAGGATGAATCAGCATTCAGGAAAGTCAAAACAACCTTCGATCAAATTAAAAGCAAGGGTGGTAACATTAAGAGTGCGACGGGGATCCACTATTAAATGCAGATGAGAGAGCTGAAAGGTGGAAAGAGTACACTGACCGTCTCTATGAGGGAGAAGATTTGTCTGATGTTGTAGAAGAAGAAACAGCAGTCGATATATGTAGAAGAGATGCGGGATCCAGTATTAGAATCAGAATTTAAAAGAGATTTGGAGGACTTAAGATAAAATAGGATAATGGAATGTAGTCTAATTAAGTCGGGTGATGCTGAGGGTATTAGATTAGGAAATGAGACACTTAAAGTAGTAAAGGAGTTTTGCTATTTGGGGAGCAAAATAACTGATGATGGTCGAAGTAGAGAGGATATAAAATGTAGAATGGCAATGGCAAGGAAAGCGTTTCTGAAGAAGAGAAATTTGTTAACATCGAGTATAGATTTAAGTGTCAGGAAGTCATTTCTGAAAGTATTTGTGTGGAGTGTAGCCATGTATGGAAGTGAAACATGGACGGTAAATAGTCTGGACAAGAAGAGAATAGAAGCTTTCGAAATGCGGTGCTACAGAAGAATGCTGAAGATTAGATGGGTAGATCACATAACTAATGAGGAAGTATTGAGTAGGATTGGGGAGAAGAGAAGTTTGTGGCACAACTTGACCAAAAGAAGGGATCGGTTGGTAGGACATGTTCTGAGGCATCAAGGGATCACCAACTTAGTATTGGAGGGCAGCGTGGAGGGTAAAAATCGTAGGGGGAGACCAAGAGATGAATACACTAAGCAGATTCGGAAGGATGTAGGTTGCAGTAGGTACTAGGAGATGAAGAAGCTTGCACAGGATAGAGTAGCGTGGAGAGCTGCATCAAACCAGTCTCAGGACTGAAGACCACAACAACAACAACAAGAAGATAAAATAAGGTAGAAAGGATGGATAACATTCTATCGGAATTTCTAAAATCATTCGTGGAAGTGACAATAATACGATCATTCCCTTTGGTGTGCAGAATATGTGAAACTAGCGATATACCGTCGGACTTTCGGAGAAACATCATCCACAGAATTACAAAGGCTGCAAGAGCTGACATGTGCGAGAATTATCGCGCAATGAGCTTTGCAGCTCATGCATCCAAGTTGATGATAAGAGTAATACACAGAAGAATCGAAAAGAAAATTGAAGATGTGTTAGATGACGATCATGTTGGCTTTAGGAAAGTTAAAGGTGCCAGAGAGGCAATTCTGACGTTGTGGTTGACAATTAAAGCAATACTAAACTGAAATCAAAACACGTTCGTAAAATCTGTCGCCTTGAAAAAGCGTTCGACAATGTAGACTGGTGCAAGATGTTCGAAAGTGTGAGAAAAGTTCACGTAAGTTATAGAGAATTAGGGGTAATATAAAACTTGTACAAGAGCCAAGAGGGAATAATAGGAGTGAACGACTAAGAACGACTGCTCGGATTAAAAAGGGTGTAAGGCAGGGATATAGTCTTTCGTTGTTACTGTCCAATATGTAAATCGAATGATGAAAAAAAGAAAGCTTCAGGAGTGGGATTAAAATTCAAGGTGAAAGGATATCAGTGATACGATTCGCTGATGACATTACTATCCTGCGTGAAAGTGAAGAACAATTATACGATCTGCTGAGTGGAATGAATAATCTAATGAGTATGAAATATGGATTGAGAATAAATCGAAAAAAAGACGAAAGTAATGACAAGAAACAGAACTAAGAAGAGCGAGAAACTTAACATCAGGATTGATGATCGTGAAGCAGATAAATTATTCTGCTACCTAGGTAGGAAAATAACCAACGACTGACGGAGCATAGAGGACATCAAAAGCAGACTAGCAATGGCGAAAAGGGCATTCCTGCCCGAGATAAGTCTACTAGAATCAAACATAGGCCTCACTTTGAAGAAGGAATTTCTGAGAATGTACGTTTGGAGCACAGCATTGTACGGTAGTGAAACATGGACGGTGGGAAAACCGGAACAGAAGAGAACCGAAGCGTCTGTAATGTAGTGCTACAAGCGGATGTTGAAAATTAGGTGAACTGATAAGGTAAGGAACCAAAAGCTTCCCCGTAGAATCGGAGAGGAAAGGAATATGTGGAGAACACTGACAAGGAGAAGGGACAGGATGATAGGATATCTGTTAAGACATCAGGGAATGACTTCCACGGTGCTAGAGGGGAAAAACTGTAGAGGAAGACAGGGATTGGAAAACATCCAGCAAATAATTGAGGACTAGGTAGCAAGTGCTACTCTGGGATGAAGAGTTTGGCACAGGAGAGGAATTCTTCGTGGCTGGCCGCATCAAACCAGTCAGAAGATTTGTGATTAAAAAATAAATAAAAAATAAAAAGAGAGATACACGTGTTTAAAATGTTCTGCGAATGATGAGACATCTGTAGTGCATTTCCATGGCCTGGCGTGCTCCTCATAGCTCGTGTCAAAAGTAGTACCAGTTTCAACTCTTTACATTGCATAAGATTTTCTCTCTTTCCGTTCTAATTCCGCCAGTTATTTTTAAAAAGATTTAGCATGACTTCTGCTGTCGATACCGCAGAAAGTGGAACCCGATTTATGTGCAGAGCCGCTGCAACATGCCTGGCACGGTTTCTCCAGCTGCGGCTCACAGTCTTGTTTTGAGCCAACAGGTCCATCCGGTCAGGGCAGGGCAAGAAATCTGTATTTGTAAATCGCCAGCCATGCAAATCAGGAGGTGTCAGGGAATGTGTATTTCGCTATCTTGTGGCGTCCGCGCTGTTCTGAGAAATAGCGGCGGATTAAAATGTTGGCAGGGCCGCCACTCGAACCCTGCACCTTGGTCTCTACAAGCATCGCGCCTACCAACTGCACTGTCCACGCGCGACTCACTGTCATAGGCGTCCGTAAAGCCGTCGGCACGCGGACCGTGCTGTGGAACGCCAGCGTTGAGCGTGCTGAGTTCAACGTGCTGCTGAACGCTCAGGCACACGGTACGTGGGCCCCAACGTGGTATGCGCGATCACAACACACTCCAGCGGCAGTAGCGGGATGTTTCTAGTTCGTAAATCACACAGTTTACTAAATGGGCTCGCGTAAAATTCTCACGTTAGCTCTATTAAAACGCACATTTCCTCCATCGTCCACGAGAAGGAAAGTACCATGTCCAATCAGTAAGGACACAGGTTTATAAAAGTTCAATTACAAACAGTGCGGTACAAACTGCCTATTGGCTTCTGTCTCGGGTTCTTCGGCCGACGTTCATCTAATTATTTTTCTGACGTTTCGCCAGCACGAGTGGCTGGCATTGTCAAAGCTTCACCCTCCATTGCCGGTGGTGAACTGGAGGCGAGCTCGCGGCCGCAGACTATATGTACCTGGCGCGCCAACGTCCGAGGGCTTCTCCGCGGTCATTTCCGGTGCGGTTCTCCTCTTGCTACCTGAGACGGTCGTTCGCTGCAGTACGGGAAGCCAGGACTGCCGTACTGCAGCGAACGACCGTCGCATGTAGCAAGAGGAGAACCGCACCGGAAATGACCGCGGAGAAGCCCTCAGACGTTGGCGCGCCAGGTACATATAGTCTGCGGCCGCGAGCTGGCCTCCCGATGACACGGGGGGTGTAGCAAAATCGTCGTATCTTAAAAAGCTATGTCGTGTTCACACCCAGGTTGCAGCCTCACGACTGGTCTCGCTCTGTCGTAACTCAACGACGAGCCGCCACCGCTGAGTCACTCAATCGACACCTAAATCACTGAGTCGCACCTCTCCTTACAACAACTAGGGCAACTACCGTGCCAGGGCCCGGTGGCTTGCCCCCTCGAACTAAACAGATCCGAGGCGGCCAGCACCCGTCTCCCGCGCACGCGGAACAAGTGTAGGAGACCCTCTCTCCCGTGGAGATCCTCGATCCCCCACGGATCACAGGAGGTGCTAACGAAGCGGGAGAAGGTCCAACCCACTCTAGTGCGACCGCTCCCCCAGTCTGCCCTTCCCGCTCCCACCCCTGAGATGGCGAAATACCAATCTCGTCAACTCAAGGACAAAGGCGACCCCCCAGACACTAACATGGACCCTTCAACCAGCGCAACACCAGCAACCCCAACCGACCCTACTCCTACCACATCCTCAAAATCCCAAAGACTATCTCTCACCCTACATCTTGACCCTGCACTCCAGTTTGACTCCACCCAAGAAAGCCAACAACCAGAAGAAGAAGGTTGGCAAACAGTTCAACGCAGGAAAAAGTTCACCAGAAGGCATACCTCACTGGAAGACATATCCCTCACTCCCTCCTCCCCCCCCCCCCCCCATCAACGTCTCCATGCAGGGAGATCCCAGAGATCCCAGACTCCGACGTAACAGCCTCCCCATTCCCCCCATCCCCTCTCCTATAGCTCTCCGGCCCTACCACCTCCTCAACACAACATCATCCCCCACCCACTCCCCAATCCAGGAACCCGTAAAACCCTCTGCTCCCTCCATATACTTCCTAAAGAACCTCCCAGACAATTCCACAAACAAATTCAGAGAACACCTCCCCTCGTTCCGTAATTTCAATGGCTCCCTCAATGTCTTCAGAGATGGCAAGACGGCCAAGTTAACATCATACAAAGACATGGACCCCAACCAATTACAACAGGAGCTCAGGAAACTCCTGAACTATAGGGTGACAGTGGAGAGGAAAACCTTTAGGGAAACCGCGGCCCCCCCCCCCCTCACCAACCTAAACCCCCTACAGTCAGCGTTGTGATCAAGGATGTCGGCTTCGACATTCTTCCTGAAGATGTCAAAGCCGAACTCCAACGCCAGGGAATCCCAATCCTAAACGCATGGAGAATTAAGTCCAGAAAGACAGGCCCCATGATTCGAGTAATCTCGAACAATCAGAGGGACATTGACTTCATGCTTGAACATGGAGTCCACATCTTCTTGTCCCACCACAGAGTAGAAACCTCCAACCCACCCAGCCCCCTACCCATACAATGCCAAAGATGCCAACAGTTCAACCACAGAACAGAACAATGCACCTCACCACACAAATGTAGCCGCTGTGGCAAGGATCACCCCCTCTCATCCTGTGAACTAGACCCTTCCGTCACCCCCACCTGCGCCAACTGCGGTGGCCCACACTCCTCCCGCTCCTTCCAATGCAAAAACCGCCCCCAACAAGCAGTAAACGACCACCTCCAAGCCCCCCTCCACCTCGTTGACACCCCCGCTACCCAAGGTCCTCACCTTCTCATCGAGGACTTCCTTAAATCCATCACATTCACACTTGCTTCCCTCTTCCAAGACCGACGACAAGAGATAATTTCTACTCTCCGACAGGTGGCCCAAAAATTCTTCCTCAAAGACCTGAAATACAATCAAGCAGACAATAACGTCACAACAACAATAGTCAAAGTACCATACTCGCAAGCACTGAGAAGTTAAACACACATGCCAACACCCTCATCCCCCCCCCCCCCCCCAAGCCCATTCATGGCAGTACACCCCAACAGAAAACCCACCAATCTCCTGTTTGTCAAAATAGAAGGCATCCACAGCCGCAAAGCCCTTTTCAACGACTGCCTCTGCAGAAACGACATAGACATCCTTCGACTAGCAGAGACCTGGACCAAACCTACCGACAATATGAAAATCAACCGCAACTACGACCACTACGCCAAACACCGACCTGACGGCAGAGGCGGCGTTGCTATATACACCAAGACAACCCTGGCCACCCAAGAGGTCCCACTCCCACCTCAATATCAACATCTAGAGGCAGTTATGATATCCATACCCCACCCCAGACGCAGACGCCTCATCGTAGCCTGCCTATACAACCCACCAAACACTCCACTTCCAAGATCTTTCCTCCGCTACCTAACTACCTTTAAAGAATACTTCCTCCTTACTGACCTGAACGCAAGACATGAACTACTAGGAGACACCACACACAATCAAAATGGAACCGACCTACTTGACTTCCTCACCACCGAGAACGCAACAAGACTTCCCATCAATACCTTCACCTTCATAGGACACAACGGCTGCTCCCTCTCCAATCACATCCTATACAGCCCCTCCCTCTCTGATACCATCACCCAGTATTCGGTAGGTGACACCCTTATCAGCCCCCACCTACCCATCCTCTTCAACACCACTGCCATTAATCCCCCTCCCGAAGTATCTCCGTAACACTTGTGTGTTGTTCGAATCTACCAGTAACAAACAAATCCAGCAGCACGCCACTGAACAGCCTCGTTGCCCTCCATCAATCTGACCTGGTACATATCCCAAACACTCAAGCAGTACTCAAGAACAGCTAGCAACAGCGTCCTATATGCTTTCTCCTTTGCAGATTGACCGGCGTTGCCTGGTGAAACGTTGTTGTGATGCCTCGTGTAAGGAGGAAAAATGCGTACCATCACGTTTCCGACTTTGATAAAGGTCGGATTGTAGCCTATCGCGATTGCGCTTTATCGTATCGCGACATTGCTGCTCGCGTCGGTCGAGATCCAAGGACTGTTGGCAGAATATGGAATCGGTGGGGTAAGGAGGGTAATACGGAACGCCGTGCTGGATCCCAACGGCCACGTATCACTAGCAGCCGAGATGACAGGTATCTTATCCGCATGGCTGTAACGGATCGTGCAGCCACGTCTCGATCCATGAGTCAACAGATGGAGACGTTTGCAAGACAACAACCATCTGCACGAACAGTTCGACGACGTTTGCAGCAGCATGGAGTATCAGCTCACCATGGCTGCGGTTACCCTTGACACTGCATCACAGACAGGAGCGCCTACGATGGTGTACTCGACGACGAACCTAGGTGCACGGATGGCAAAACGTCATTTTTTCGAATGAATCCAGCTCCTGTCTGCAGCATCGTGATGGTCGCATCCGTGTTTGGCGACATCGCGGTGAACGCACATTGGAAGCGTGTACTCGTCATCGGCATATTGGCGTATCACCCGGCGTAATGGTTTGGGGTGCCTTTGGTTACACGACTCTGCCACCTCTTGTTCGCATTGACGGCACTTTCATAATGGTCCAAATGGCTCTGAGCACTATGGGACTTAACATCTAAGGTCAACAGTCCCCTAGAACTTAGAAGTACTTAAACCTAACTAACCCAAGGACATCACACATCCATGCCGGAGGCAGGATTCGAACCTGCGACTGTAGCGGTCTCGCGGTTCCAGACTGAAGCGCCTAGAACCGCACGGCTACACCTGCCGGCGATGGCACTTTGAACAGTGGACGTTACATTTCAGATGTGTTACGACCCGTGGCTCTACTCTTCATTCAGTCCCTGCGAAACCCGACATTTCAGAAGGGTAATCCACGACCGCATGTTGCAGGTCCTGTACGGGCCTTTCTGGAAACAGAAAATGTTCGACTGCTGCCCTGGCCAGCACATTCTTCAGATCTCTCACCAATTGAAAACGTCTCTGGTCGTTGGTGGCCGAGCAACTGGCTCGTCACAATACGCCAGTCACTACTCTGGATGAACTGTGGTATCGTGTTGAAGCTGCATGGGCAGCTGTACCTGTACACGTCATCCAAGCTCTGTTTGACTCAATACCCAGGCGTATGAAGGCCGTTACTACGGCCAGAGGTGGTTGTTCTGGGTACTGATTTCTCAGGAACTATGCACCCAAATTGCGTGAAAATGTAATCACATGTCAGTTCTAGTATAATATACACTCCTGGAAATTGAAATAAGAACACCGTGAATTCATTGTCCCAGGAAGGGGAAACTTTATTGACACATTCCTGGGGTCAGATACATCACATGATCACAGAACCACAGGCACATAGACACAGGCAACAGAGCATGCACAATGTCGGCACTAGTACAGTGTATATCCACCTTTCGCAGCAATGCAGGCTGCTATTCTCCCATGGAGACGATCGTAGAGATGCTGGATGTAGTCCTGTGGAACGGCTTGCCATGCCATTTCCACCTGGCGCCTCAGTTGGACCAGCGTTCGTGCTGGACGTGCAGACCGCGTGAGACGACGCTTCATCCAGTCCCAAACATGCTCAATGGGGGACAGATCCGGAGATCTTGCTGGCCAGGGTAGTTGACTTACACCTTCTAGAGCACGTTGGGTGGCACGGGATACATGCGGACGTGCATTGTCCTGTTGGAACAGCAAGTTCCCTTGCCGGTCTAGGAATGGTAGAACGATGGGTTCGATGACGGTTTGGATGTACCGTGCACTATTCAGTGTCCCCTCGACGATCACCAGTGGTGTACGGCCAGTGTAGGAGATCGCTCCCCACACCATGATGCCGGGTGTTGGCCCTGTGTGCCTCGGTCGTATGCAGTCCTGATTGTGGCGCTCACCTGCACGGCGCCAAACACGCATACGACCATCATTGGCACCAAGGCAGAAGCGACTCACATCGCTGAAGACGACACGTCTCCATTCGTCCCTCCATTCACGCCTGTCGCGACACCACTGGAGGCGGGCTGCACGATGTTGGGACGTGAGCTGAAGACGGCCTAACGGTGTGCGGGACCGTAGCCCAGCTTCATGGAGACGGTTGCGAATGGTCCTCGCCGATACCCCAGGAGCAACAGTGTCCCTAATTTGCTGGGAAGTGGCGGTGCGGTCCCCTACGGCACTGCGTAGGATCCTACGGTCTTGGCGTGCATCCGTGCGTCGCTGCGGTCCGGTCCCAGGTCGACGGGCACGTGCACCTTCCGCCGACCACTGGCGACAACATCGATGTACTGTGGAGACCTCACGCCCCACGTGTTGAGCAATTCGGCGGTACGTCCACCCGGCCTCCCGCATGCCCACTATACGCCCTCGCTCAAAGTCCGTCAGCTGCACATACGGTTCACGTCCACGCTGTCGCGGCATGCTACCAGTGTTAAAGACTGCGATGGAGCTCCGTATGCCACGGCAAACTGGCTGACACTGACGGCGGCGGTGCACAAATGCTGCGCAGCTAACGCCATTCGACGGCCAACACCGCGGTTCCTGGTGTGTCCGCAGTGCCGTGCGTGTGATCATTGCTTGTACAGCCCTCTCGCAGTGTCCGGAGCAAGTATGGTGGGTCTGACACACCGGTGTCAATGTGTTCTTTTTTCCACTTCCAGGAGTGTATTTGTCCAATGAATACCCGTTTATCATCTGCATTTCTTCTTGGTGTAGCAAATCTAATGGTGAGTAGTGTAAATAACCTTTCACTGTGACTGGTATGCCAGCCGGGTTGGCCGAGCGGTTCTAGGCGCTCCAGTCTGGAACCGCGCGACTGCTACGGTCGCAGGTTCTAATCCTGCCTCAGGCATGGATGTGTGTGATGTCCTTAGGTTAGTTAGTTTGTTAGTTCTAGGGGACTGATGACCTCAGATGTTAAGTCCCATAGTGCTCAGAGCCATTTTTGTGATTGGTATCGCAAATTTTTCTACAACCTATAGAGGAACAGTCACGGAGTTCAACTGCATCCACTGTGGATGAAATTCATGTCTTTTTTTAATATTTAATTTTTTAGATTTTTAAGTTGCAAGGTCCCTAGATAGCCTCAGCCTAGATAGCGGCCTTGCTCGTTAGTGGAGATGGCGGCGACTTTCTCGTCGTTCGTCACCGCTCGCGGATTCGTGGCACGCGCAGTCGCGCCGCTCTGCTGTCCCCCGTGCTGCCAGGGTAGGCGCAGTCAGGGCGCATAGCGCGCGCGCCGGCGCGTTGGGCAACAGCCCGCTGCTCCAGTTGGACGCAGCGGACTGCCCGCACCGAGGCTGTCGCCAACGAGAGGAAAAGGGAAGGGCGAGGAATGCGACCGGCCGGACCACGGCGCTGCGCGGCCGCTGTTTTGTCGCGCGGAATAGCCGCCCGGTCACTCCTAAAGGCGAGCGGCGGCTGCCCGGCTCGCGAGCGCGCCGACGCCAGTGCGTCTGCAGTCTACAGTCGGATCAGCTTTCTACTCTCGGCTTCGTCGGCGTATGGTCGATTGGTTGATTGATTTCCACAGGAGAGCTTGTAACGTCCCCTTAGAAAAATTAATGAATGACTGTGCTGATAAACTCCTGTGTTATTTGATTTTCAAACAGCTGAGCAAAACTGAACGTACTCAGACATTCACTAAAGTGACACACAATATTTTTAGCGCAACGCAATCTTTCAGTAATCCCTACAAAAGAATGGCCCAGACTAACAATAACCTATACTTTTCATGAATCACTTACCTCACAAAAATCTTCGTTACTCGAACTACTGCAATACAGCGAGCGCCAATACTGCCAGCTAAATAAAAGATTCTAACTACTGAAGGCACTAACTACTGATAGGCATAGTCAGCAAACGAAAGATTTTAATAGAGAACAAACAATGTATTTGTTGTATAGCTAGAGAAGGCCGAAATGCACGTGTTAAACTCAAGCAGGCGGGCGTCAGGTCTGAAACAGGATACGTAATGAATGTTACAAAGAAAAGTACGTAGCTTCTGGAATACTTAACTTTAATCCACATTTGTAGAACATTGCTCTTGATGATACAATAATAGACTCGCAATATAAATGGAATACGGCGCCTTGCTAGGTCGTAGCAATTGTAGCTGAAGGCTATGCTAACTATCGTCTCGGCAAATGAGAGCGTAATTCTCAGTGAACCATGGCTAGCAACGTCGGCTGTACAACTGGGGCGAGTGCTAGTACGTCTGCCAGCCGGTGTGGCCGTGCGGTTCTAGGCGCTTCAGTTTGGAACCGCGTGACCGCTACGGTCGCAGGTTCGAATCCTGCCTCGGGCATGGATGTGTGTGATGTCCTTAGGTTAGTTAGGTTTAAGTAGTTCTAAGTTCTAGGGGACTGATGACCTCAGAAGTTAAGTCCCATAGTGCTCAGAGCCATTTTTTGCTAGTACGTCTCTCTAGACCTGCAGTGTGGTGGCGCTCGGTCTGCAATTACTGACAGTGGCGACACGCGGGTCCGTCGTATACTAGCGGACCGCGGCCGATTTAAAAACTACCACCTAGCAAGTGTGGTGTCTGGCGGTGACACCACAGTATTTACCTTAACAGTGTTCAAAAGTCATATAATATATATAGCAGTTCATGGCATCCAGTCTTACAAATTTAGTGTCTCTGATGGACACACATCCAGATCATCCGCTCTCAAAACTCTGCCATCTCACTCCCCACATCCACCACTGCTGGCGGCTCACCTCCAACTGCGCAACGCTACGCGCTGTTAACATCCAGCTGCCCAACGCTACAATAGCAAACAACAATGCAAACCAGCCACAGACTGCACAGAGCACAGCCAGTGATTCTAATACAGAGCGCTAAGGGCACTGGTTGGCTTTACAGGGAGCGATACCTCACAGTAAACCTAGTTTCGGTGCGGGCAGTAGCGGGTTAGACCGAAGCTGTTTTAGCTTGTAAGTAGGCTGTTTAGGTTTTTTTTATTGGTAACGCCAAATACTGTGCGGTATCGCTCCCTGTAAAGCCAACCAGTGCCCTTAAATAGTGCAAGGAGTCCCTTTACCAGTTTTTTGTTAGACAGAATTTCTTCAGGTCTAGTCGTCCCGAAGATTCTGTATCTTTTACTCTCCAATGCCATGCATTCAAAGATTAGGTGTGATGCAGTTTCTTCACCCTCATCACGGATCCTACATTTAGGGCCCTCTTCCATTATACCCACTGTGTGTAGGTGTTTTTTGAAGTTCCCATGGCCAGTCATCAGTCCAGTCATGACTTTGTTTGATGCCGGCCGCGGTGGTCTATCGCTTCTGGCGCTGCAGTCCGGAACCGCGAGACTGCTACGGTCGCAGGTTCGAATCCTGCCTCGGGCATGGGTGTGTGTGGTGTCCTTAGGTTAGTTAGGTTTAAGTAGTTCGAAGTTCTAGGGGACTTATGACCTAAGATGTTGAGTCCCATAGTGCTCAGAGCCATCATGACTTTGATCTCTTTCCTGTTCAATCCCAGGATTACAGAGCTTCTTTTAAAACGTGGCTTGGGCGTCATTACCTTTTTTTGTTTAAGGACCTCGGTCCAATATCCTACCTGCTGTTTCCTAAGCCAGTTCCGTAGTGCTAATTTGATCGTAGCCTGGGTGATTGTCAAGACAGGTTCCGGTCCAATAAATGGAGTTGTTGCCCCCATCCTAGCCAACCTATCAGCTTGTTCACTGCCACAGATCCCTGAGTGGCCAGGGAGCCACACCAGGTACTCCCTATTGCTCCCCCCTAGCTCCCCCAGAGCCCTGTGTCAATCTGCAACAATCTTAGGTCTGGAAGGAGGATCACAGTATATGTGGTCGCTCTAAGCTTCTTGATACCAGTGCCTACCAATTTTAATTGTATATTACAGCACTCAGGATGGCCACCAAGTGACCGAAAATCGATTTTGCGGATAATAAAACAACAAAATACGACCAATGCTGATTCTCCTTCCAATTCTATCCAATATTTGGTCGTGGTGCGCAGAACACTCCATGGAGTCGCCAATCAATAATCTGAGATCTTGTTGCAGGAGCTGCCAATGATTTCAGTGCTGCCCGACTGTCTGAATAGATGTAGACTCTACAGTCATTGTAGCACCTACTCATATTCTCCTCCACACATGCCCTGATTGCAGTAATTTCTTCTTGGAATACAGAGGCCAGTTTCCCTAGAGAGATGTTGCTCTCCAGTCTTGGCTGAACCCCGTACAACCCTTGATCTGTTTTCGACCCATCGGTCAACCAAACGATGTCCCCCGTACGGTGTCGAACTGTTTTCTCCCACTGCTCCCTACATCCAATTCTTATGTTGTAACGCTTGTCGAAGCAGTTGGGAATTATTATATAGTCGGCGGGCATTTCCCCAGCCAAATCTATATTTACCTCACTCACTATGTTAGTGTGTAATTCTGGATATCCGAATAAGACCCAGTTTTGGCCAGTTTAAAGTCTGTATGCCCCAGCTGCTGCCTCCATCTTTCCCCAAAGGTGAAGTGGAGGCATATCCAGCATGGCTTCCATTGCAACGGGTGGTGTGCTGCTAATTTCGCGCGTTATGGCTAAGCAGGCCAATCTCTGCACCTTAGCAAGGTCTTTAGCATCAACCCGCTGTTCTATCTTCTTACACCACACTACGGCCTCATAGGAAATCCTAGGTCTAACCACTGTGGTGAATGTCCAGTGCCTACTCCTGGGGGCTGGCGTATGCTTACGTCACGTATGTTTCAGTTGCAATACAATGAATTCCCTCCTACAACTACATCTACATGGCTCTGAGCACTATGGGACTTAACATCTATGGTCATCAGTCCCCTAGAACTTAGAACTACTTAAACCTAACTAACCTAAGGACAGCACACAACACCCAGTCATCACGAGGCAGAGAAATTCCCTGACCCCGCCGGAAATCGAACCCGGGAACCCGGGCGTGGGAAGCGAGAACGCTACCGCACGACCACGAGATGCGGGCTACATTTACATCTACATCTACATGGTTACTCTGCAATTCACACTTAAGTGCCTGGCAGAAGGTTCATCGAACCATTTTCATACTACTTCTCTACCATTCCACTCTCGAATGGCGCGTGCTTTAAAGAACACCTAAATCTTTTCGTTCAACTTCTGATTTCTCTTATTTTATTTAGATGATCATTTCTCCCTACGTAGGTGGGTGTCAACAAAATATTTACGCATTCAGAAGAGAAAGTTGGTGATTGAAATTTCGTAAATAGATCTCGCCGCAAAGAAAACCGTCTTTGTTTCAGTGACTGCCACCCCAACTCGCGTATATCAGTGACACCCTCACCCCTATTCGCGATAACACGGAACGAGCTGCCCCTCTTTGCAATTTTTCGATGTTCTCCGTCAATCCTACCTGGGACGGATCCCACATCGCGCAGCAATATTCCAGCAGAGAACGGACAAGTGTAGTGTAGGCTGTCTCTTCAGTGGGTTTGTCGCATCTTCTAAGTGTTCTGCCAACAAAGCGCAGTCGTTGTTTCACCTTCCCCACAATATCGTCTATGTGGTCTTTCCAATTTAAGTTGCTCGTAATTGTAATTCCTAGGTATTTACTCGAATTGACAGCCCTTAGATTTGTGCGATTTATCGTATACCCAAAATTTCTTTCTTTTAGTATCCATGTGGATGACCTCGCACTTTTCTTTGTTTTAGTGCCAATTGCCACTTTTCGCACCATACAGAAATTCTCTCTAGATCATTTTGTAATTGGAATTGATCGTCTGATGATTTTACTAGACGGTAAATTACAGCGTCATCTGCAAACAATCTAAGGGGGCTGCTCAGATTATCTCCTAGATCATTTATATAAATGAGGAACAGCAGAGGGCCTATGACACTACCTCGCGGAACGCCCAGATATCACTTCTGTTCTACTCGATTATTTACCGTCTATTGATACGAAAGTGTGGTCTCTGAGAGCAAATCACGAACCCAGTCATACAGCTGAGACGATACTCCATATGAACGCAATTTGATTAATAGTCGCTTGGAGCAACGGTATCAAAAGCCTTATGGAAATCTAGGAATATGGAATCGGTCTGAGATCCCTTGTCAACAGCACTTATTACTTCATGGGAATAAAGAGCTAGCTGTGTTGCACAAGAACGATATTTTCTGAATCCGTGTTGGTTATGTATCAATAAGTCATTTTCTTCCAGGTGCTTCATAATGGACCGGCCGCGGTGGTCTAGCGGTTCTGGCGCTGCAGTCTGGAACCGCGGGACTGCTACGGTCGCAGGTTCGAATCCTGCCCCGGGCATGGGTGTGTGTAATGTCCTTAGGTTAGTTAGGTTTAAGTAGTTCTAAGTTCTAGGGGACTTATGACCTAAGATGTTGAGTCCCATAGTGCTCAGAGCCATTTGAACCATTTTTGAGCTTCATAATGTTAGAGTGCAGTATATGCTCGAAAATCCTACTGCAAGCCGGCCGGGGTGGCCGAGCGGTTCTAGGCGCTACAGTCTGGAACCTCGCGAGCGCTACGGTCGCAGGTTCGAATCCTGCCTCGGGCATGGATGTGTGTGATGTCCTTAGGTTAGTTAGGTTTAAGTAGTTCTAAGTTCTAGGGGACTGATGACCTCAGAAGTTAAGTCCCATAGTGCTCAGAGCCATTTGAACCTACTGCAAATTGAGGTCAGTGATATGGGTCTGTAATTCAATGGGTAACTCCTATTTCCTTTCTTGAATATTGGTGTGACCTGTGCTACAGTCTTCAGGAGCAGAGCTTTCGTCAAGTGAGCGGTTGTATACGATTGCTAAGAAAGGCGCTATTGTGTCTGCATTCTCTGAAAGGAACCTGATTAGTATGCCACTTAGACCGGAAGACTTGCCTTTCTCAAGTGATTTGAGTTGTTTTGCGACACCTAAGTTGTCTACTTCTCTGTTCCCTTGAAAGGGAACCGGTTTTAGGAGGCATCGCTCGTGCGAAACTCAGCTTGCCATTTTCTCACATGATACCCTGCGAAGCATGTATGATGGGCAACAGGAAGATTCCAGAATTCTAGATATCCGGAAAACGTTTTACACGATGCCACACTAGCGATGTTAGCGAAGGTACAAGAATACGTAATAGGTTCCCAGGGAAGTGAATGGCTGAAAGACTTCCTAAGTAACAGAACCCAGTATGTTGTCCTCGACGGCAAGTGTTCATCAGAGACAAGGGTATACGTCAGGAGTGCCCCATGGAAGTGTGACAGGACGATCTTGTCCTCTGTATACACAAATGATTTGGTGGACAGGTTGGGCAGCAATCTGCGATTATTTGCTGCTGATGCCGTGGTGTACCGTAAGGTGTCGAAGTTGAGTGACTGTAGGGAGATACAAGACGACTTAGACAAAAATTCCAGTTGGTGGGATGAATGACAGCTAGCATAAATGTGTAAAAATGTAAGTTAATGCGGACGAGTAGGAAGATCAAACCTGCAATGTTCGGATACTGTATTACCAGTGTCCTGCTTGACACAATCAAGTCGTTTAAGGGGCTCCGGAACGCCCTATACTTGCAATGTTAAAATAACGATTATAAATTACATCTTTCCTCACAAAGTATTTGAGGTAGGAAGTTGAACTTTTTACAGATTATTTATTGGAATATGGGCTACAACTTAACACAGGGATTTTACAAAATTTTAGTTCAGTTATTAAAGATGATTTTTTTCTATTGTAATGAAATTTCACAACATTTTTTTTCAATTTCTTATTTATACATTCAAAAATATACAGTTTTTTGGAAAAAGGCTGTATTAAATTATGCAGAAGGTACTGCGTAACATTTACTGAAAGTTTGAAACAAATATGTTTGGAAGATCCTTAGAAAACATGTAATTAGTATGAGAAAATAAAAGTTTTGGGAATCGAGCGACAAAGATTGGATTAACTTTTTAGTGCATTCCAGTTCCATAGGATGGCTTATCTTCATCGTCTGCAAACTCCTCCTCCAGCTTCCTCTTGTTCCTCCTCCTGTTTACTCTTGCTTGTATTTCTAGACTCTTTACAGCCCTGTCTGCAGCCCGAAGGCGTTCCTTGTCTAAAGCAAGCATCGCTCGTACCATGTTAGAACCTATCTTCATTCCCATATTTCTAAATACCTTGCATCTTACAATGTTGCCATCAATGAAAGTCGCAACAGCAACTTTACTTTTACTCATTATTATACTTCAACAAAACAGAGACTCAAGAAACAGAATTAATTACGAATATTTTCGAGATAACGACAGAGAAAATAAACATGAAACAATCGACAATCACACCAGCGATATATATTGAACCATCACAGGTTAGTCACAACACATACTTAATCTCACATCACTAAAATCTACCTGATGAACACGGACGTTAATAATAACACCATTTGACAGCAGTTTAACAGCGCCACAGTGGGTCACGCCCATGTAGAACACATTTCAAAAAAAAAAAATTAAAAATAGTTGTAGTCTTCGGAATTGCATAAATTATATATCTGTTAAAAGGTAATAGTCTGCAGATTCAGAAAACGCAAAAAAGTAAAAATTGAACTTTTCATGATTTTGAGCCTCTCCGGAGCCCCTTAAGTATCTGGGCGTAGCGTTTCAAAGCTATGCGAGGTGGAATGAGGATGTGAGAACTGTTGTAGGGAAGGCAAATGATGGATTTCGGTTTATTGGGAGAATTTTAGGAAAGAGTCGTTCACCTGTAAATGAGACCGCACATAGGTGTGTTGTCCTCGACTGCGAGCGTTCATCAGACACAAGGGCATCGACAGGAGCGTTCCAGGGAAGTGTAATAAGACCGCTGTTATTTTCTGTATACATAAATGATCTGGCAGACAGGGTAGGCAGCAATACGCGGTTGTTTGCTGAAGATACTGTGGTGTACTGGAATGTGTCGCCATTTGACGACTGTAGGAGGATAGAAGATGACTTAGACAAAATTTCTAGTTGGTATGATGAACGGCAGCTAGCTCTAAATGCAGAAAAAGGGAAGGTAATTCAGATGAGTAGGAAAAACAAAACAAATAATCTTCGAGTACAGTATTAGTAGTGTGCTGGTTGGCAGTCACGTCGATTAAATGTCTAGGCGTACTTTGCAAAGCAATATGACATGGAATGAGCACTTAAGGGAAGGCCAATGGTTGACTACGGTTTGCTGGCAGAATGTTAGGGAAGTGTGGTTCCTGTGTAAAGGGTCTGCATACAGGACACCAGTGCCACCCATTGTTGAGTATTGTTGGGGTTCATGATTTTGCTTCATAGTTGTAGTTCAGCAGTTGCAGAATATTTCGACAAAGACAGTCAGTCATCAGTTGCACAAGAAAACCTTTATTTGATTCACTTTACCGTTTTAGTTAGTTTATACTGTCTTCTTCAGAAGTGAAATGACTGGTAACACAATGTCAAAATATGTATGGGACAGTAGTGTCCTTTGCTACAGAGTCAATAAAACAGAGTGCTTTAAAAATATATAATGCATGTGATGAGCAGCAAACAATTAACTGTCAAATTTCACATCGTGCATGGTATGTTCGAGAGAAGCCAACCACCAACTGAATGAATTTTGACAGTTAATTGTTTACCACTCATCGCACAATCATATATTTTTAGAGACGTCACTGTTTTATTGCCTCTGTAGCAAGGGAGACTACAAACAAATTTTTATTTCGGCGTTGGCTTACCAATGATTTGACCCTGTTTCACTTCTGACGATGACAGCATAAATTATCCAAACCGGTAAAGTGAACCAAATAAAAGTTTTCTTGTGCAACTGAAGACTGAACATTTATTTTATCTTTGTGGAACCGTTGGTGCGTTTCAGTTTCCCACCAGGTCGAATTAAAGGAAGACATTGAAGCAATTCGAAGGCGGGCTGCTAGATATGTTACTGTTGGGTTCGAACAGTAGGCGAGATTTCGGAGATGCTTCGGGGGTAGATGTTAAGGCGAAGCTCATCATCCAGGAGGAATAGGCGCTGGAAGTTGTGTTGGGATTGGAGGTGGAGGGTATGGAGATGGAGAGAGGGCGGGACACCACTGTAAAAGCACGGCAACAGACTGATTGTAGAGGGAATAGAAGACACCAGTGGGTGGGGGGGATCGAATCTGCAGACGATGCACAGTGTGTGGAAGTGTTCGAGGAAATGGAGAAGATGTGGGAAGGGGATGAGGTCATAGAGAATCCGTGTGGAGGACGGGAGGCAGATACGGAAGGCGAGGTGGAGTGCATGGCATTCAAGGATTTGGAGGGGTTTATAGAATCTGGTGGGGTGGAAGTCTAGGTGATGCTGGCAGAACAAAGGATGGGACAGATCAAGCATTTGTAGGTGAGAAGGATGGTGGAAAGATGCAGTCCTCATGTCCAGGCAGACAGGAGTTCCAGGAGGTGGGGTCTATTGTGGGCTTTGGATTGTAAGGAGATGGGGAGTCCAGGTGAGGTGACGGTCGAGGGTCAGGCCAAGGTATTTCAGGTTAGGAGTGAGGTGTATATGACGACCATAAATGGTGAGGTAAAGAAGGAGCGAGTGGTATGACCTATGATTGTTGCCTGGGTCTCGGAAGGGTTGATGCGAAGGAGCCAGTTGGTGAACTGGTTGAGGGGGTTGACAGGTTATCAGCAAATTGGAAGAGGTGAACCAGTGGAGGAGGTTTGGGCATATCTGTAGTATACTGGAGATAGAGAGGAGAGGAAATAACAGAGCCTTGGAGCATGCCGGCAGTGGGATAGAAAGTACAGGAGTTGCTATTGTGGCTAGTGACATCAATCACCGATACACCCCACCTCCTTTTATACTGATGGGTCTGCCTCTCGTGACATCTAGGGGTCTGGATTCTTTCCAGTAGATAATGTATGTGTGTGAAGTATGCCTACATCTACATCTACATCTACTCTGCAAGTGCAGGGTTTCCTGAACCACTACCGATCATTTCATTTTCTGTTCCACTCTTAAGCAGATTGAGGGAAAAAGGACTATCTATATGCATCCACATGAGCCGTAATCTTTCAGATATTATCTTCATGGTCCTTAAGCGAAATGTGCGCTGGTGGCAATAGAGTCGTTCTCCACTCAGCTTCAAATGCATGTGCTTTACATTTTCTCAGTAATGCTCCTCGAAAAGAACGTCGCCTTGGCTCCAGCTTCGCCCTAACATCGACCCCTCCTACCAACTCTAACCCCACCTTCCCCATCGCCCTCCTCAGGGCTACCTCTGGCGCCTCTTCCCTTCCCCTGAGTGGTTTTTTACTCCCTCCTCCGCCCCCTCCCTTCCCAGTGTACCCCTTCTGCATCTCCGAGCTCCCTCCTGACTTGCCTTCCTGCCCACCTCCTGCC
Organism: Schistocerca cancellata; assembly: GCF_023864275.1. Classification (NCBI taxonomy): domain Eukaryota; kingdom Metazoa; phylum Arthropoda; class Insecta; order Orthoptera; family Acrididae; genus Schistocerca; species Schistocerca cancellata. The sequence goes on along the minus strand of NC_064635.1, from coordinate 53,579,908 downwards.
CCTTGGTGCAATCCCTGACCCCCTTTATTTTCATTCTTGCCTCCACCCCCCTCCCCCGCTGCCCCTTCCTCTCCCATCTTTTTCCCTCCTCTCTGGCCTCCCCTCCCTCGGCAGGTCCCTCCTGGCAATTTTTATTCTTCATCGTGTGTGCTCCGTCTCGTGCAGTGGTTTTAAAGTGTCTTCATTCTGGAGTGTTTTAATACTGTGATCAACTTTTAACTTGTGTGTGTGACTTCGGTGTATTTTATGTGCTCCACAAATCACCAGCTGTGTTTTTTATCTTTATCTGGACTTTTTTAACTCTACCTCATGAACGTCTCCATGTAAATGTATCTTTTAACCCCCACTGTCTCCCCTTATTATATTCTTATGTCCCCATTTGTACTGCCTTTTGTATGTATCATCTTTTTATTAAATGTATCATTCGGCTGAAGAGCGTTGGATTGTGCTGCTGCCAGCCCTCCCCTGCCCATATGGGACAGGGGAATGAAATCACAATAAAAGAAAAAAAAGAAAATTGGGGGATCAGTAGTGGAATGGGAACAGCGGAATGTCTCCCTCAGGAGAGCTCACAAGGGGACCGTACAAAATTCCCTCACTGATCTGATTCATACTGACATGGTGTATTAGGCACTGCTAGGACTACATCATATGTAAACCGGAAGACGCAACACAACAGTTTTCGAGAAGATCGAGTATGAAAATTTTTTGCCTCCTTATATGCTTTGTGCATTCACAAATACTCATGCAGTCCACAGCTAAACGTAATAGCCATACAGTTTCATAAGGATGAGGTCTTTGGATCTAATCTTGCTGCTGGTGCTTTTCTTCTCTCCCACATAATTCTAACAGATTCAAATTACCAGTATCTAATGATTCATTTATTATTTACATAATACACCTCTGGTTTCATTCCATGCACCTACAGAAGATAAAAGATGACAGTGAAAAAGACATTTTCTACGAACACCTAGAATCAGTGTATGAAGATGCACCATCATATTATGTGAAGGTTTTCCTTTGTGATGCCAATGCTAAAGTAGGAAGAGAAGATATTTTGAGACCTTACGCTGGCCTTCACAGTCTGCATGATTCCTCTAACAACAATGGAATGCGATTAATCAGTCTGGCAGCTTCAAAAAACTTAAGAATTGTGAGTACCGACTTTCCTGGCAAAGACATCCATAAAATAACACTGAAGTCACCTGAGCAAGAGACTAGAACCAAATAGACCACACGCTTGTGAATGCCAGGCACAGAAGTCAGAAGTGCTATCCAGAATGTAAAATCTCAAAGAGATGCAGAAATAGGATCAGACCGTTACCTTGTGGTGACAGCCATACAGAAGAGGACAGAAAGCCACAACAGCAGGGGAAGAGAAGCAGATGAGAAAATAAATGCAGACCTACTGAAAGAGGACCACATTAAGGAAAGACATGCACTTGAAATTGGAAACAGTTTTGCTTCCATAGAAGAAAAAGACGAAGATGACATTGAAAAATGTGCTGAAAGCAATGGAGAAAAGGAGGAAGAGCAGAGGATGGTTTAATGATAGGTGTAGAGATGCAGACTGCAAGAGAAAAAGAAGGGAAACTGTTATGGATGACAAACCAACAGGATGAAAGAACAAGATTGGGATACATGGAAGCAGCTAAGAAGCAAGACAAGTCGTTGGAACAGAAAAGCGAGAGTTCATAAACAGTAAAATAAAACTGGCGGAAGAAGACCGAACAATTGGAAGTACAAGAGACTTTTACAGGACAGTCAGTTTCTTCATGAAAGGATACAATCCAAGGTTTAACGTGATCAGAGGTGAAGAAGGACAGATAATCACAGATGAAATGAAAGCTATGGAGGAATGAAAAACCTACTTCGGAAACCTCCTGAATATGGACGTAAACACCATGAGTGCTACAACAGAAAAGGAAGAACAAGAATCATATAGAGAAAACAGAGATACTGTACCGTTGGGGAGGTATGAACTACCAAGCATGGAAGAGGTAAGAGCGACCATAAAACTGTTGAAAAGGGGGAAGGCACCAGGAATAGACGGCATACCTGCAGAGATACTGGAGGAGGAAAGAGCTACTCTACAAGCGAGACTATACCACTTAATCTGCTTAATTTGGAAGAAGGAAAGGATCCCAGAAGAATGGAAGGAGTTTGTCATCTGCCCTATACTAAAGAAAGGAGACTCAATGAGATGTAGCAACTAAGACGTTGAGCATGTTGTTACTGAAGCGACTAACACCATATGTCGAGAAATTACAGGGATTCCAACAAGCAGTTTCGGAAAGGTAAAGCCAACTGTAGACCACTTACATACAATAAGGCAAGTGCTAGCAAAGAGCTGGGAATTCCGCAAAAATGTTCACTACCTTTTTGTGGACTTTCAAAAAGCATATGATAGTGTGAATAGACAAGCAATATGACAAGAACTCGAAGTTCCCAGAACTTCAGAGCTCTGGTCTATCGCATGTGTCGATATCTTGCTGTTTGAACCCTCGTCAACCTGGGGCTGGGGTCGAAGGGGACCAGGATTTTTCCCTATGACAGAAGAATGTTGTATGCATCTTTGAGCCAAATTTCAAATATTTGGGTCGCAATGGGTAACATTTACAGGGTTTCGACAAAGTTATCCTTTAATTCTGTTGCCCAGTGTACCATCACATGGAATGTCAAATGAAACTTGTCACTGGATTGAGGATTTGTGAGTGGGGGGGAGGGGAGGGGGGGACGGAGGAGGGAGTGGGGAGAGTTGCTGAAGTGATGACCGTATACAAATAAGGGTCACAGGTGTTTTTGACCTACGGAAGAGAGAGCTGAAAATTCTGAACTCATAAACACTTGAAGATAGACGTGCCATTCACGAAGGCACCCTTATGAAGTTTCTAGAGGTGGTATTAAGGGGCTCCAGAAAGGCTCAAAATCATGAAAAGTTCAATTTTTACTTTTTTGCGTTTTCTGAATCTGCAGACTATTACCTTTTAATAGATATATAATTTATTCAATTCCGAAGACTACAACTATTTTTAAATTTTTTTTGAAATGTGTTCTACATGGGCGTGACCCACTGTGGCGCTGTTAAACTGCTGTCAAATGGTGTTATTATTAACGTCCGTGTTCATCAGGTACATTTTAGTGATGTGAGATAAAGTATGTGTTGTGGCTAACCTGTGATGGTTCAATATATATCGCTGGTGTGATTGTCGATTGTTTCATGTTTATTTACTCTGTCGTTATCTCGAAAATACTCGTAATTAATTCTGTTTCTTGAGTCTCTGTTTTGTTGAAGTATAATAATGAGTAAAAGTAAAGTTATTAGAAATCCTCTGAAGGCTTTTAAGAAAAGGAGAAATGTTGGAAAGCCAAAGGTATGTGTTATTACTGTAAACTTTGGTTCTAACATGGTACGAGCGATGCTTGCTTTAGACAAGGAACGCCTTCGGGCTGCAGACAGGGCTGTAAAGAGTCTAGAAATACAAGCAAGAGTAAACAGGAGGAGGAACAAGAGGAAGCTGGAGGAGGAGTTTGCAGAGGATGAAGATAACCCATCCTATGGACCTGGAATGCACTAAAAAGTTAATCCAATCTTTGTCGATCGATTCCCAAAACTTTTATTTTCTCATACTAATTACATGTTTTCTAAGGATCTTCCAAACATATTTGTTTCAAACTTTCAGTAAATGTTACACAGTACCTTCTACATAACTTAACACAGCCTTTTTCCAAAAAACTGTATATTTTTGAATATATAAATAAAAAATTCCAAAAAAATGTTGTGAATTTTCATTACAATTGAAAAAAAATCATCTTTAATAGCTGAACTAAAATTTTGTAAAATCCCTTTGTTAAGTTGTAGCCCATATTCCAATAAATAATCTGTCAAAAGTTCAACTTCCTACCTCAAATACTTTGTGAGGAAAGATGTAATTTATAAGCGTTATTTTAACATTGCAAGTATAGGGCGTTCCGGAGCCCCTTAACGCGTTGAGCGTGGAGTTGATTTTACTAGGCTTTCCGCTGAGGAGGGAGGCCCGTGAATCGGTGAATACTTGCCGTGTGTTGATTTAGGCCGCATCCAGCCGCGTAACGCTGCGCCTGCTGGTCCGCAACCCATCCGACAGCCGCGCAGCACTTGTCATCTAGCATGGAGGCGTTCCAGTGCAAAAAATTCGATCGGTTACTGTCGCGTAGCTGGGGAAGCGAACTAAACGAGAGTATACAACTTGACTATTGTTGGGCTGAAGTATAAACCGGCTTGATGTGGTACGAAGACCACCTCCAAAGGGCGACGAGGTATACACTGAAGCGCCAAAGAAACTGGTATAGGCATGCGTATTCAAATGCAGGAATATGTAAACGGGCAGAATACGGCACTGCGGTCGACAATGCCTATGTAAGAGAACGAGTGTCTGGCGCAGTTGTTAGATCGGTTACTGCTGCTATAATGGCAGCTTATCAAGATTTAAGTGAGTCTGAACGTGGTGTTACAGTCGGTGCACGAGCGATGGGGCACAGCATCTCCGAGATGGCGATGAAATGGGGTTTTTCATACGACCATTTCACGAGTGTACCGTGAATATAAGGAATCCGGTAAAACATCAAATTCCGACATCGCTGCGGCCGGAAAACAGTCCTGCAAGAGCGGGACCAACGACGACTGAATAGACTCGTTCAACGTGATAGAAGTGCAGCCCTTCCGCAAATCGCTGCAGGTTTCAATGTTGGGCCATCACCAAGTGTCAGCGTGCGAACCATTCAAAGAAACATCATGGAAATGGGCTTTGGGAGACGAAAGCCCACTCGTGTATCCTTCATGACTCCTCGACAGAAAGATTTACGCCTCACCTGGGCCCGCCAACACCGACATTGGACTCTTGATGACAGGAAACATGTTGCTTGGTCGAACGAGTCTCGTTTAAAATTGCATCGAACGGATGGACGTTACAGACAAGCTCATGAATCCAAGGACCCTGCACGTCAGCAAGGGACTGTTGAAGCTGGTGGAGACACTGTAATGGTGTGGGGCGTGTGCAGGAGCAGTGATATGGGACCCCTGATCCGTCTAGATATGACTCTGACAGGTGACACGTACATAAGCATCCTGTCTGATCACCTGCATCCATTCGTGTCCAGTGTACATTCCGACGGACTTGGGAAAATTCCAGCAGAACAATGCGACACCACACACGTCTAGAATTGCTACAGAGTATCACCAGGAACACTCTTCTGAGTTTAAACGCTTCCGCTGGCAACCAAACTCCCCAGACAAGGACATTATTGGCCATATCTGGCCAATAGCTTCATTGACACTTAAGACATTAATGGAGTGCATGCCACGTCGTGTTGCGGCAGTTCTGCGTGCTCGCGGGGGCCCTACACGATATTAGGCAGGTGTTCCAGTTTCTTTGGTTCTTCAGTGTATAAAGACACAGAGACACAGATCGTGAGGAGAAGACAGTAATTAATCAAGCGTGTTATTTGTACCACTTAAATGTCGCCGTATAATGCGGCTGTCATCATCCGAAAGTGAAAATTCGTCTGGTGCTTCAATAAGAGGTCAAAGTAGGAAGTTTCACCCCGAGGCAACCAGCATTTTACGAGTGACCATCATGCCAAAGAGAGTAGTCAATATGTGCAAACGTGTAAGAAAGTCAAAGATTTTTATAGTCTTTTTGCACCAGAAGAAATGTTTGAACACAGCAATTAACCAGCAAATGTTGAATCAGTTGGTGCCAACAAACAAAGATGAAATACAGTGGTTGTTTTGATTTATTTTGTGGGTGGTATTGGTGACAATTCCACCCACACATTTATATTATCCACCGTTTATTTAAAGATTCCAGAGAACTGTAAGGAGTAAAGAGCATTTCCATATTCTATTGCAAATGGTGCATTTCGCAGACAATACAAAAGTTCATGCTTTAGATCGTCCCTCAAAAGTTCAGTTGATCATGACCGAATTGAACAAACATTTTGAAATGTACTATGATCGAGCCAAAATACCATGCCTCGACTAGTCTATAATACGATTCAGAGCACGAAGTGTTCAGGCAATATCTGAAACAAAAGTTACAGAAGTGTGTCATCAAACTTTTTCAATTGTGTTGTGATAATGGATACTCCTACAGTTTTCGTATTTACACTGGCAAAGTACTTCCAATTACCACCCCAACAAACGTTGTGATGAATTTGTGTCGAGAGGTATCTACATCTACATCCACACTCCACAAGCCACTTGACGGTGTGTGGCGGAGGGTACCTTGAGTACCTCTATCGGTTCTCCCTTCTATTCCAGTCTCGTATTGTTCGTGGAAAGAAGGATGGTCGGTATGCCTCTGTGTGGGCTCTAATCTCTCTGATTTTATCCTCATGGTCTCTTCGCGAGATATACGTAGGAGGGTGCAATATACTGCTTGACTCGTCGGTGAAGGTATGTTCTCGAAACTTCAACAAACGCCCGTGCCGAGCTACTGAGCGTCTCTCCTGCAGAGTCTTCCACTGGAGTTTACCTATCATCTCCGTGACGCTTTCGCGATTACTAAATGATCCTGTAACGAAGCGCGCTGCTCTCAGTTGGATCTTCTCTATCTCTTCTATCAACCCTATCTGGTACGGATCTCACACTGCTGAGCAGTATTCAAGCAGTGGGCGAACAAGCGTACTGTATTGAGTAAAGACCGCACATTATACACCGATAACTGATAAACCAGTGTAGATTGGGTAAGCAAACTCATAACAAAGAACGCTCATTTGGTTGTTACCCTCCGAGTAAATCGCAAAGGAATTACTAAAGAAATAAGCGGGAAAGTGATTGCTAAAGGGAATAGTCAAGGAACTGTGGTGCTGAAATGGAAAGACAAAAGAGAAATTTTGTTTGCTTCCACCAAACATTCGAGTGAAATGGAAGATATGACAGCCAAAAGAGGGGTTCATCGAAAACTAAAAGCTATTGCTGATTATAATAAGAGAAAAGCTCCTATTGACCTTTCTGGTCAGGTGAGTGCAAATAGAAGTCTACCTAGAAAGACAGTAAAATGGTGTCGAAAGTTAGCATTCGATCTTCTTTTGAACAACGCTGCTGTGAGTGCGTTATATGTGTTCCAAGACGTGGCGGGAAGGAACATTTCAATCAGAATATTGGGGAAACAGTTGGCAGATGCGCTCACACGGCATTCGCATGAAGCAACTTCAGTCAGTGTCGATACAAGAAGAAGCAAACACCATATGAACACAAAGGAAGGAAAGGCGCATACAGTTGATAGAAATTGTTCTGAATGTTAAAAGACAAACAAAAACATTTGGACGCACTGCAGCGAGAAAATTAACGAAAATTGCTGTTATCTTTTATAATACGTGCAAATCTAAACCCCATATTTGAATCCAATGTTTTAATAAACTTCGCCAAAATTACAGCAAAAAACTGCACTTTCAGTTCCCACGGACTGACTTCAAAATGGTTGAAATGGCTCTGAGCACTATGGCACTCAACATCTGAGATCATCAGTTCCCTAGAACTTAGAACTACTTAAAGCTAACTAACCTAAGGACATCCCACACATCCATGCCCAAGGCAGGATTCGAACCTTCGCGGTTCCACTGTAGCGCCTAGAACCGTTCGGCAACAGAGGCCGGCGGTCTGACTTCGTCCAAACGAAAAGCACGAGGGGCGTTCATTAAGTAACGCAACGCATTTTCTTTCTCGGACAATTTCCTTTTTTTTAAAAAAAGAGGAATTACTTATGGGACATCGTGAAATATTCCCGCTTCGGCCCCTAAGGCTTCATGAAATTCTGATAGGTGGCAGCGCTGTTCGTAGACTGTAACGGAGGTGCTTCCATGAAGACAGCAGTCAGTAAGTTTGTTTTGGCGAAAAAGCAGAGCATCGCAGATATTCATAGGAGCTTGCAGAGTGTCTACGGAGACCTGACAGTGAACAAAAGCACGTTGAGTCGTCGGGCGAGGCGTACGTCATCACCGTAACAAGGTCGCGCAAACCTGTCCGACCTCCAGCGTGCCGGCCGTCCGCACTCAGCTGTGGCTCCTGCAGTGTTGGAACGTGCGGACACTCTCACTCGAGGTGATCGACGGATCGCAGTCAAACAGTTTACTGCACAACTGCATAGTGCTGACACATTCGTCCAGCAGTTGCGGTACTCTTTGGTGTGTACCCCGCTTTGTACTTCGCCGCCTAACAGAAGACCATAAAGAGCAACGAAGGACTACGTGTGCGGAACCGCTTGCCCGTTACGAGGCCGATCGTGATACTTTTTTGTGGAACATCGCCACAGGCGATGAAACCTAGGTTCGTCACTTTGAACAGAAAACAAAACGGCAATCCACGGAGTGGCATCACACCGGATCTCCTCCGAAGAAAACTTTCAAAGCCGCGTCGTCAGCGAGTAAAGTCATGGCAGAGGCCCTCTGGGTCTTTGGACAGGTTATTCTGTTTCATGTACTCCTTCAGGGTGTTGTGCCACCGTCAGAAAATTGAAGAAACTACTCCAGCGTGTTCTTCGCCACAAAAGTAGAAACGAACGGCTCCTTCTCCTTGACAAAGCAAGGCCTCACACATGTCTGCGCATCCAACAGGAGCTCACATAACTTCATCGGACTGTTATTCCTCATCCACCCTACATCCCGCATCTCGTGCCTTCCGACTTTCATCTGTTTGGCCCAATGAAGCAGGCACTCAGCGAAAAGGAGTTCACGGATGACGTAGACGTTACTGATTCAGCAGGACTTTGGCTCCTACATCGACCAGTAGAGTTGCGCCATGCGGGCATACAGGACCTCCCAGGAACTGTTATAGGCCCTCTATTGTTTCTGATCTACACTCATGGCCATTAAAATTGCTACACCAAGAAGAAATGCAAATGATAAACGGGTATTCATTGGACAAATATATTATACTAGAACTGACATGTGATTACATTTTCACGCAATTTAGATACAAAGATCCTGAGAAATCAGTACCCAGAACAACCACCTCTAGCCGTAATAACGGCCTTGATACGCCTGGGCATTGAGGCAAACAGAGCTTGGATGGCGGGTACAGGTACAGCTGCCCATGCAGCTTCAACACGATACCACAGTTCATCAAGAGTAGTGACTGGCGTATTGTGACGAGCCAGTTGCTCAGCAACCATTGACCAGACCTTTTTAATTGGTGAGAGATCTGGAGAATGTGCTAGCCAGGGCAGCAGTCGAACATTTTCTGTATCCAGAAAGGCCCGTACACGACCTGCAACATGCGGTCGTGCATTATCCTGCTGACATGTAGGGTTTCTCATGGATCGAATGAAGGGTAGAGCCGCGGGTCGTAACACATCTGAAATGTAACGTCCACTGTTCAAAGTGCGGTCAATGCGAACAAGAGGTGACCGAGACGTGTAACCAATGGCACCCCATACCATCACGCCGGGTGATGTGCGAGTGTGGCGATGACGAATACACGCTTCCACTGTTCGTTCACCGCGATGTCGCCAAACACGGCTGCAACCATCACGATGCTGTAAACAGAACCTGGATTCATCCGAAAAAATGTTGTTTTGTCATTCATGCTGCCAGGTTCCTCGTTGAGTACACCGTCGCAGGCGCTCCTGTCTGTGATGCAGCGTCAAGGGTAACCGCAGCCGTGATCTCCGAGCTGATAGTCCATGCTGCTGCAAACGTCGTCGAACTGTTCCTGCAGATGGTTGTTGTCTTGCAAACATCCCCATCTGTTGACTCAGGGATCCAGACGTGGTTGCACGATCCTTTACAGCCATGCGGATAAGATGCCTGTCATCTCGACTGCTAGTGATACGAGGCCTTTGGGATCCAGCATGGCGTTCCGTATTACCCCCCTGTGCCCACCGATTCCATATTCTGCTAACAGTCATTGGATCTCTTCCAACGCGAGTAGCAATGTCGCGATACCATAAACAGCAATCGCGATAGGCTACAATCCTACTTTTATCAAACTCGAAAACGTGATGGGACGCATTTCTCTTCCTTATACGAGGCATCACAACAACATTTCACCAGGCTACGCTGGTCATCTGCTGTTTGTGTATGAGAAATCGGTTGGAAACTTTCCTCATGTCAGTACGTTGTAGGTGTCGCCACCGGCGCCAACCTTGTGTGAATGCTCTGAAAAGCTAATGATTTGCTTATCACAGCAACTTCTTCCTGTCGGTTAAATTTCGCGTCTGTATCAATTTTAATGGTCAGTAGCGTATATTAACGACCTAGGAGACAATCTGAGTAGCCGTATTAGATTGTTTGCAGATGATGGTGTCATTTACCGTCTTGTAAACTCATCAGATCATCAAAACGTCTTGCAAAATGGTTTAGATAAGATGTCTGTGTGGTGAGAAAAGTGGCAATTGACCCTGAATAAAGAAAAGTGCGAAGTTATTCACATGAGTTCTAAAAGAAATCCGCTAAATTTGATTACGCGATAAGTCACGCAAATCTGAAAGCTGTAAATGCAACTAAATACTTAGGGATAACCGTTACAAATAACCTAAATTGGAACGATTACATAGATACTATTGTGGGTAGAGCAAACGAAAGACTGCGATTCATTGGCAGAACACTTAGAAGGTGCATCAGGTCTACTACAGAGACTGCTTACATCACGCTTGTCCGCCCTATTCTGGAGTATTGCTGAGCGGTGTGGGATCCGCATCAGTTGGGACTGACGGATGACATCGAAAAAGTACAAATAAGGGCAGCTCGTTTTGTATTATCGCGAAATACGTGAGATAGTGTCACAGACATGACACGTGAATTGGAGTGGCAATCATTAAAACAAAGGCGTTTTTCGTTGCGACGGGATATTCTCATGAAATTTCAATCACCAGTTTTCTCCTGCGGTTGTAAAAACATTCTGTTGGCATCCACCTACAAAGGGAAAAATGATCATCACGATAAAATAAGAGAAATCAGGGCTCGCACAGAAAAACTGAATGGCTCCTTTTTCCCGCGTGCCATCCGACAGTGGAACGGTAGAGAGCTTCAAGGTGGTTCATTGAACCCTCTGCCAGGCACTTTATTGTGAATAGCAGAGTAATCACGTAGATGTACATGTAAGACGGTGTACGGCTTTGGACGGAGATTTTGTTGATAAATGGGGTTTTGTAGCCAAAACAGAGGGGAATAATATGATTTATTGGAATCCTGAAAAAAATCAATATGCTTTCAGAAAAAAAATGTTGCATTACTTACTGAACGGCTCTCAGGCGCATGATACTGACTGAGTCTAAATGAAGAGTCCACTGTCTGTCTCACTGAATTGACCGCGCGCTTAACTTGCTAACTCAGGAATCTAGAAATACACTTACAACCCGCTGCGTATCACTGCCGTACTGACGGCGAAAATAAGAAAATTGGAATGCGGGCAGAGTCCTATCAAGTAATAGGAAGTACCTTCTGACATGCACTTGTTATTATTTTGCAGAGTATGGATTTGACCATCCGGGCCGCCATGCGCTGTTGCCATTTTTTCGGGATACACTCAGCCTCGTGATGCCAATTGAGGAGCTACTCGACCGAACAGTAGCGGCTCCGGTCACAGAAATCCATCATAACGACCGGGAGAGCGGTGTGCTGACCACACGCCCCTCCTATCCGCATCCTCCACTGAGGATGACACGGCTGTCGGATGGTCCCTAAGGACCACTTGTGGCCTACAGACGTGCTAATTAATGTAGATTTAGAGTCTTGGTCAATACTGTAGAGCCTGCACCTATTTGAAGTCTTTGCTTCAGATAGCCCTTTCTCCGACCTCTCGCAATACCGTTCATCTCTCCTGCTATCTTTTGTTTACATTAGTTATTCTATACCACGTAACTCATCCATTTCGTCTGTACCAAACATGGTTTTACAGGGTGACCCAAAAGTCCGTTAACATTTGAAAATGCGCTGATTCACGGAATAATATTGCTAGAGAGTAAAACTTGACACACGCGCCTGAAATGGAATTGATTTTGATTGAAACCAAAAACGAGTGCAAAAACCGGCCATCAGATGGCGCCAGACTGCAACGCGTCTCTCTGTCAACTCCCACAACTCTAGAATTAGGGCTGCCGTAAATCGTAGAACTGCGGTGGGAGCCCTATTGCCTGATATGAAAGTCACAGCGTGGTTTGGTTTTTCGATATCAGTTGTGATGGAACCCAGTTTTCTGCGAGGAAGTGGGCAGCAGCTCTTCAGACTGTCAGTGTGACAGGTGCGAGTTACTCCTTTTTTTTTTTTTTTGGTCATCAGTCTACTGACTGGTTTGATGCGGCCCGCCACGAATTCCTTCCTGTGCTAACCTCTTCATCTCAGAGTAGCACTTACAACCTACGTCCTCAATCATTTGCTTGACGTATTCCAATCTCTGTCTTCCTCTACAGTTTTTGCCCTCTAAAAAATGGTTCAAATGGCTCTGAGCACTATGGGACTCAACACCCAGCCATCACGAGGCAGAGAAAATCCCTGACCCCGCCGGGAGTCGAACCCGGGAACCCGGGCGTGGGAAGCGAGAACGCTACCGCACGACCATTTTGCCCTCTACGGCTCCCTCTATACCATGGAAGTCATTCCCTCATGTCTTAGCAGATGTCCTATCATCCTGTCCCTTCTCCTTATCAGTGTTTTCCACATATTCCTTTCCTCTCCGATTCTGCGTAGAACTTCCTCATTCCTTACCTTATCAGTCCACCTAATTTTCAACATTCGTCTATAGCACCACATCTCAAATGCTTCGATTCTCTTCTGTTCCGGTTTTCCCACAGTCCATGTTTCATTACCATACAATGCTGTACTCCAGACGTACATCCTCAAAAATTTCTTCCTCAAATTAAGGCCGGTATTTGATATTAGTAGACTTCTCTTAGCCAGAAATGCCTTTTTTGCCATGGCGAGTCTGCTTTTGATGTCCTCCTTGCTCCATCCGTCATTGGTTATTTTACTGCCTAGGTAGCAGAATTCTTTAACTTCATTGACTTCGTGAGCATCAATCCTGATGTTAAGTTTCTCGCTGTTCTCATTTCTACTACTTCTCATTACCTTCGTCTTTCTCCGATTTACTCTCAAACCATACTGTGTACTCATTAGACTGTTCATTCCGTTCAGCAGATCATTTAATTCTTCTTCACTTTCACTCAGGATAGCAATGTCACCAGCGAATCGTATCATTGATATCCTTTCACCTTGTATTTTAATTCCACTCCTGAACCTTTCTTTTATTTCCATCATTGCTTCCTCGATGTACAGATTGAAGAGTAGGGGCGAAAGGCTACAGCCTTGTCTTACACCCTTCTTAATACGAGCACTTCGTTCTTGATCGTCCACTCTTATTATTCCCTCTTGGTTGTTGTACATATTGTATATGACCCGTCTCTCCCTATAGCTTACCCCTACTTTTTTCAGAATCTCGAACAGCTTGCAACATTTTATATTGTCGAACGCATTTTCCAGGTCGACAAATCGTATGAAAGTGTCTTGATGTTTCTTTAGCCTTGCTTCCATTATTAGCCGTAACGTCAGAATTGCCTCTCTCGTCCCTTTACTTTTCCTAAAGCCAAACTGATCGTCACCTAGCGCATTCTCAATTTTCTTTTCCATTCTTCTGTGTATTATTCTTGCAAGCAGCTTCGATGCATGAGCTGTTGAGCTGATTGTGCGATAATTCTCGCACTTGTCAGCTCCTGCCGTCTTCGGAATTGTGTGGATGATGCTTTTCCGAAAGTCAGATGGTATATCGCCAGACTCATATATTCTACACATCAACGTGAATAGTCGTTTTGTTGCCACTTCCCCCAATGATTTTAGAAATTCTGATGGAATGTTATCTATCCCTTCTGCCTTATTTGACTTTAAGTCCTCCAAAGCTCTTTTAAATTCCGATTCTAATACTGGATCCCCTATCTCTTCTAAATCGACTCCTGTTTCTTCTTCTATCACATCAGACAAATCTTCACCCTCATAGAGGCTTTCAGTGTATTCTTTCCACCTATCTGCTCTCTCCTCTGCATTTAACAGTGGAATTCCCGTTGCACTCTTCATGTTACCACCGTTGCTTTTAATGTCACCAAAGGTTGTTTTGACTTTCCTGTATGCTGACTCTGTCCTTCCGACAATCATATCTTTTTCGATGTCTTCACATTTTTCTTGCAGCCATTTCGTCTTAGCTTCCCTGCACTTCCTATTTATTTCATTCCTCAGCGACTTGTATTTCTGTATTCCTGATTTTCCCGGAACATGTTTATACTTCCTCCTTTTATCAATCAACTGAAGTATTTATTCTGTTCCCCATGGTTTCTTCGCAGCTACCTTCTTTGTACCTATGTTTTCCTTCCCAACTTCTGTGATGGCCCTTTTTAGAGATGTCCATTCCTCTTCAACTGTACTGCCTACTGCGCTATTCCTTATTGCTGTATCTATAGCGTTAGAGAACTTCAAACGTATCTCGTCATTCCTTAGTACTTCCGTATCCCACTTCTTTGCGTATTGATTCTTCCTGTCTAATGTCTTGAACTTCAGCCTACTCTTCATCTCTACTATATTGTGATCTGAGTCTATATCTGCTCCTGGGTACGCCCTACAATCCAGTATCTGATTTCGGAATCTCTGTCTGACCATGATGTAATCTAATTGAAATCTTCCCGTATCTCCCGGCCTTTTCCAAGTATACCTCCTCCTCTTGTGATTCTTGAACAGGGTATTCGCTGTTACTAGCTGAAACTTGTTACAGAACTCAATTAGTCTTTCTCCTCTTTCATTCCTTGTCCCAAGCCCATATTCTCCTGTAACCTTTTCTTCTACTCCTTCCCCTACAACTGCATTCCAGTCGCCCATGACTATTAGATTTTCGTCCCCCTTTACATACTGCATTATCCTTTCAATATCCTCATACACTTTCTCTATCTGTTCATCTTCAGCTTGCGACGTCGGCATGTATACCTGAACTATCGTTGTCGGTGTTGGTCTGGTGTCGATTCTGATTAGAACAACCCAGTCCCTGAACTGTTCACAGTAACACACCCTCTGCCCTACCTTCCTATTAATAACGAATCCTACACCTGTTATACCATTTTCTGCTGCTGTTGATATTACCCGATACTCATCTGACCAGAAATCCTTGTCTTCCTTCCACTTCACTTCACTGACCCCTACTATATCTAGATTGAGCCTTTGCATTTCCCTTTTCAGATTTTCTAGTTTCCCTACCACGTCCAAGCTTCTGACATTCCACGCCCCGACTCGTAGAACGTTATCCTTTCGTTGATTATTCAATCTTTTTCTCATGGTAGCCTCCCCCTTGGCAGTCCCCTCCCGCAGATCCGAATGGGGGACTATTCCGGAACCTTTTGCCAATGGAGAGATCATCATGACACTTCTTCAAATACAGGACACATGTCCTGTGGATACACGTTACGTGTCTTTAATGCAGTGGTTTCCATTGCCTTCTGCATCCTCATGTCTTTGATAAACACCTGCTGGAAGGTACAACTCTTATGAGCGATGGCGCTCCACCTCGCGTTGCTGCACGTGTGGGAAATCTCTTGCACACATCGTATGGTGAGGATCACGTGCTGGTCTGCGACTACCGTCGCGCTTGGGCACCAACGTCCTCAGAGCTCAATCCGTGCGATTATTGGTTGTAGGGCCACCTGAAGTCGCAAGTCTACCGCAGTCGTCCGACCCCATACATTTTCTTTCTATGAATCATCTGTCTTCTGACTGGTTTGGTGCACCTCGCCACAAATTCCACTCCGGTGCCAACCTCTTCATCTCAGAGTAACTGTTGCAACCTACGTCGTCAATTACACTCCTGGAAATTGAAATAAGAACACCGTGAATTCATTGTCCCAGGAAGGGGAAACTTTATTGACACATTCCTGGGGTCAAATACATCACATGATCACACTGACAGAACCACAGGCACATAGACACAGGCAACAGAGCATGCACAATGTCGGCACTAGTACAGTGTATATCCACCTTTCGCAGCAATGCAGGCTGCTATTCTCCCATGGAGACGATCGCAGAGATGCTGGATGTAGTCCTGTGGAACGGCTTGCCATGCCATTTCCACCTGGCGCCTCAGTTGGACCAGCGTTCGTGCTGGACGTGCAGACCGCGTGAGACGACGCTTCATCCAGTCCCAAACATGCTCAATGGGGGACAGATCCGGAGATCTTGCTGGCCAGGGTAGTTGACTTACACCTTCTAGAGCACGTTGGGTGGCACGGGATACATGCGGACGTGCATTGTCCTGTTGGAACAGCAAGTTCCCTTGCCGGTCTAGGAATGGTAGAACGATGGGTTCGATGTCGGTTTGGATGTACCGTGCACTATTCAGTGTCCCCTCGATGATCACCAGTGGTGTACGGCCAGTGTAGGAGATCGCTCCCCACACCATGATGCCGGGTGTTGGCCCTGTGTGCCTCGGTCGTATGCAGTCCTGATTGTGGCGCTCACCTGCACGGCGCCAAACACGCATACGACCATCATTGGCACCAAGGCAGAAGCGACTCTCATCGCTGAAGACGACACGTCTCCATTCGTCCCTCCATTCACGCCTGTCGCGACACCACTGGAGGCGGGCTGCACGATGTTGGGGCGTGAGCGGAAGACGGCCTAACGGTGTGCGGGACCGTAGCCCAGCTTCATGGAGACGGTTGCGAATGGTCCTCGCCGATACCCCAGGAGCAACAGTGTCCCTAATTTGCTGGGAAGTGGCGGTGCGGTCCCCTACGGCACTGCGTAGGATCCTACGGTCTTGGCGTGCATCCGTGCGTCGCTGCGGTCCGGTCCCAGGTCGACAGGCACGTGCACCTTCCGCCGACCACTGGCGACAACATCGATGTACTGTGGAGACCTCACGCCCCACGTGTTGAGCAATTCGGCGGTACGTCCACCCGGCCTCCCGCATGCCCACTATACGCCCTCGCTCAAAGTCCGTCAACTGCACATACGGTTCACGTCCACGCTGTCGCGGCATGCTACCAGTGTTAAAGACTGCGATGGAGCTCCGTATGCCACGGCAAACTGGCTGACACTGACGGCGGCGGTGCACAAATGCTGCGCAGCTAGCGCCATTCGACGGCCAACACCGCGGTTCCTGGTGTGTCCGCTGTGCCGTGCGTGTGATCATTGCTTGTACAGCCCTCTCGCAGTGTCCGGAGCAAGTATGGTGGGTCTGACACACCGGTGTCAATGTGTTCTTTTTTCCATTTCCAGGAGTGTATTTGCTAGATGTATTTCAATCTCTGACTTCCTCTACAGTTTTCCTCTCTATAGTTTCTTCTAGTACCATAGAAATCATTCTGTGATTTCTTAACAGCTGTTCTATCATCCTGTCCCTTCTCCTTGTCAGTGTTTTCCACATATCCCCTTCCTCTCCGTTTCTGCACAGAATCTCCTCATTCCATACCTTATCAGTCCACCTAATTTTCAACATTCGTCTGTAGCACCACATCTCAACTGCTTTAAGTCTCTTCTGTTCCGGTTTCCTCTCAGTCCAAGTTTTACTGCCATACAATGCTTTGCTCCAGACGCACATTCTCAGAAATTTCTTCCTCAAATTAGGGCCTATGTTTGATACTAGCAGACTTCTCTTGGCCACGAATGCCCTTTTTTTTCATTGCCACTTTGCTCTTGATGTCCTCCTTTCTCCGTACGTGATTGGTTACTTTGTTGCGTAGGTAGCAGAATTCCTTAACTTCAGCTACTTCGTGATTTAATGATGGCTTTTTGTTATTATTTATTATTGGATTTTGAAGTTATTATTTAATTATTATTCTAGTTTTTAAAGTGTTTGAACTCAAATGCAAGTCTGAATCAAATTAAAATTATCTTTGGCTAAATGAGTCGTCAATTAAAGCAAGAAAATTACGTACTTCAAAAATCATGTAAAAATATTTTTTAAATATCGAAATCGGAATGCAGTTGCCACAATCATAGGTAATGGTTGATATTTTTTAGCCAGGCTCCTCTACCGGGGTTGTCTGTTGGCGACTATAATTTTGGGGCGTGATTTACGCCTGAAAGCTATCGGACTTCGTTTTGTGAAAAGTGAAACTTTAGATGCAGGTTCTATTCTGAAAGCAAACCAAACGTATTTCACAGACTGGTGCCGTTAATACGTAATCATGCAGTAACAGACATCCCCACACAAAGTAAGTCACATTTAATTATCAAATTCATGAAAAAAATACTGAGGAAAAAAGGGATGATTAGTTGCAACAGAAAACACAATGAAATTAAATAGTTATTATTATGCATAGGAGCACAAATAACAAAATCTCTACGTAACATTGACCGAGCAATATATTTTATGACCGTACCAGACAACGCCTGAAAAGGAAGTGAAAGAACAAAAAAGTTGCGAGTCATTGTTCGCTTAAATTACATAGATAATCCAATTATAGAGATATTAATTTTTTTTATAATCGCAGTGTCTATTGTCAGCGATAGAATCGTCTCAGCGCTACTACACGAAATGATATCCGTTAGCACTTAGGGAAACATTACAGTGCCCATCAATCCTGATGTTAAGTTTCTCGCTGTTCTCATTTCTACTACTTCTCATTGCTTGGTCTTTCTTCCATTTACTCTCAGTCCATATTTTCTAGTCATTCATGTAATTATTCTTAACTTACATTCAGGGTAGTAGTTAGGACTAACCGCCAATGGCTTATTTGTTGATGAATGACAGCCGACATGCTTCTTTTTTTTGTTAACAGATTTTGAGGATGACTGACTCAGTCAGCCTCAGACCATAAGAAACAACAGTTATCTGATACATCCGTATCAACTGAACATTAGTAAAAGTTCTAGTAAATTAACATATTTAGCACATTATAATGTAAAGAATAAAAATTCTCACTTCCTATATTCTTGTTTGGGCCTCTGTTATAAAATCGTATAGGAGCTCATACACTTTTGTGTCTTCCGTTGCTGAAAGAGTTTCAGTGTTTCTAGGCAAGGCTTTTCAATAGATCATCAGATGCTGTAATCGTTTCACAGTTTCTTGAAACGTTTTATGGTACCTGAAGAATATATGCTTAACCCCTTCCTCACTGCCACATTCATATGAAAAAGATTTGGTCCTATTGAGAAGTTGCCGAAATCTCACGTGATTGGATCGAAGTCGAGCCGTTGTCACTATAAAGTTGCTGCAACGACATGATGGGAGATTAGGCACCACTGCGGCTTAGTGTCTCGCTTTAATTTCGTAGCATTTCTCGAGGCCTTCATTCGATCTGGCTGTGATAATAGTCCTTACGTTATGAAGAATATCGCCAGGGGCCACTTAACTATATTTCACTGAACCACTGTAACGGATTCCTTGGTAAGAGTATCCACTTTCTCACTTCATTTTATTCCACTGAGCACTTTAACCCAAAACTTGACGGTCGTCTTATTTACGCAGGAAAGATCCTGCACTGCTTTTATAATCCGATATATTAGATAATTTTTGGTAACGTCGATGTCGTAGCATTTTAACAGCGTCAGTGCTGACCATGTCCGATAAAATTATGATGATTTATCGTTGCACTTCCTTTGCATATTTACGTCCCTCTGTAATTGCTATGAGTTCTGCAGTAGGCCTGGACGCAACTTCTGGAAGCTTGAGTTTGCCTCCTAGATTAGTCTCGCATCTATGAATGGACTTCCTGCCCCGTCTTTTTGTTTAGATCCGTCTGTGTAGATCTGTCTTGACGATGGCCACGTGATTAGGTTGTCGAGCATTTGTTACAAACAATATTGTCTCTGATAAAAATCACTTGGTATTCTAATTACTGCTTTTGTATCGCACGAAGCGCCATCTGTTGGTCATTTTGTGCGCCTATTTTTGGCTTAAAAACAATCCTATCTCATTTCAAGCATGTGCGTGATTTTCACCTTTATACCCACATTGTTAAGTGATGTATTGAATTTTCAAATGTTAACGGACATTTGGCAGTGTTGTACGGCCAAACATAATTCCTGAGACACATACTTCATTGTCGTATTTTATTCATGCCGTGTCACACGTTCAACATTGTGTATGATTAACCATATTGGGCACATTTATTCTTCTTCGGGCCACAGCCCTTGATGGGCTTCGGCCTGATGAATAATATGCCTCTATAAATCTCTGTCCCCTGGTTTACACTTCCATCCTCCAATCCACATCTTGGTAAGGTCGGTCAACACTTGGTCCAGCCCGTTTCTGCATCTACATACAGCGAGCTGACAAAAGTCATAGGATAGCGATATGCATACATAGAGATGGCGGTAGTATTGCGTACACGAGGTATAAAAGGGCAGTGCATTGGCGGAGTTGTCCTCCACACCTACAAATCCTTAATCCGTCCCATCCTCTGTTATGCCAGTCCTGCCTGGATATCTGCCCCCCCCCCCCAAATTCTATAAGTCCCTCCAGATCCTTGAGCGTCATGCACTCCGTCTCGCCTTCCATATACGCCTCCCGTCCCCCACGCGGATCCTCTATGATCTCATTCCTTTCCCCCATCTGCTCCTATTCCTCGAACATATCCGCATCCTCTACACCTCCCGCCGTCTTGAACACCCTCACCCCCTGGTTGCTCCTCTCCTCTCCCATCCCCGCCCCCTGCCACGTCTTCACCGTTGTGTCCCCCCTACCCTCCATCTCTACACCCTACATCTCCTTTCCCAAGGTGGCTTCCATCAACTCCCCCTCCCGGACGATGCCCTCTATCCCTCCACTTATCCCTCCTATCAACTCTGATCCTCACTCCCCCTCCTTTCCTCTGTCGTTTCCCTGGGCTCCCTCTTCACCCCTTCCGTCCTGTTTTCTCCCCACTAAACCTCTCCCTACCTCCCTTCTCCCCCCCCCTCAAGTCCATTTGTATTCCCTACCTCTGCCTACCCCACTTCCTGTCGCGTCTGCCCCCCACCCCTCTTATGGGTCCTCATCCTCCATCAGCTCCTTTCCCGGTTCCCCCCTTCACTTTTACTCTCCTTTCCCCCCTTTTTTTGTTTTCCCATCATCTGTCCAGTTACCCCCCACCTGCTCTCGGCTGTGGTATGTCAAATTTGCCAACTTTTTAGTGTAGTGTTCCAGTGACTATTCCGTGTTGTTTGTCTTTCTCGTGTTGCGAACAGAAACCATGCTGTCGCTAGGTGTGAATTTTATGTCTTTTGCGTACGGAATCAAGACTGTCGCCGTGTTTTTTAATTGTCTGTCTATTGTTTTACCTATCTGCTTCGTATGTATTTTATTAGCATCATCATCCCTCTGTTCTTTGTTTTAAGTTCCACGATTTCTTTTCGCCATGTTACTCTTTAAGTCTCCGATTTTATCGCCTGTTTTTATTATTTATTCTCTTCATCTTTCTCACAAAGTCTGTAGGCTGAAGAGCGGCATACTAAGCTGCTGCCAGCCCGCCCCCTTCGGGGGGAATTGAAATTCAATAAAGAAAAAAAAAAGTGGAGTTGTCATTGGTACTCAGGTAATTCATGTGCAACGGTGTCCGACTTGGTTACGGCCAGACGACGAGAATTAACAGACTTTGAACGCACAATGGTAGAGCTAGGCACATGGGACATTCCATTTCGAAAATCGTTAGGGATTTCAATATTGTGAGATTCACAGTATCAAGAGCTTGCCGAGAACACTAAATTTCCGACATTATCTCTCGCCAAGGACAACGCACTTGCGGACGGCGTTCACTTAACGACCGAGAGCAGTGGCGTTTGTGTAGAATTGTCAGTGCTAACAGACAAGCAACACTGAATGAAACAACCGAAGGAATCAATGTGGGACTTACGACGAACGTATCCGTTAAACGACAGTGAGGCGAAACTGGCGTTAATGGACTATGGCATCGAACGACGCGAGTGCAGCACATCTTGCAACGCCATTCCTAGACTCGTGACCATAGCAGCTGGATTGTAGACGACTGGAAAGCAGTGTCCTGGTCAGATGAGTCCCGATTTCATTTGGTAGGAGCTAATAGCAGGCTTAGAATGTAGCGCAGACCCCAAGAACCCATTGACTCATGTTATCAACAATGATTGTAAATCAAAAGTGCAAAAGTTTTATGAAATTATAAGCGCATATGTCTTCTATAAGTGAAGAATGTATCAAATTAAATAGTCAATGTTCATAAACAAACTGACGACATGCTAAGTAGGTGCTTTTTTTAAGAAAAAAAGGTACTGTGACCAGCCGAGAGGACGGCTCGTAAAAATACTGCAGTTGAGCGTGATAGCTGGCTTGAGACGGAAACAGAAAACTCAACGAGTCGGCTGCGGTTGATTAACAACTGTTTTTTCATCTCTGAGGAAGGTAGCGGACTGAAGAAAGGCATAACCCTTTTTAGCCAGTAGTTGCAGTTTATTCTGTGGTGGCACAATTTATTTAGGAGAATTTGTGTGATGTTTAATTTCAATGTGTTTTGTTCCACATGGATGGGAGGAAGATGCTCTTACTTTAACCTTCTTCATTCTGAGTCCCGAAATTCGCCTTACGGCTGAGGGAAAACACCTGAGCTGGGATTAGTTACCGAATGTTCTGGCTACTGTTTTTTCTCGTTGTCATTGTGGTACTGGGAATTTAGTCCATGTAAAACTTTCGTCTTATTCTGTAGACATTCTCTAAAAAACGATTCCTTAACCAGTCCAGAGGCATCAAAGGGAAGCAGTGGTTGGGAATGGAGTGAGACAGGGTTGTATCCTATCCCCGATGTTATTCAATCTGTATATTGAGCAAGCAGTAAAGTAAACAAAAGAAAAATTTGGAGTAGGAATTAAAATCCATGAAGAAGAAATAAAAACTTTGAGGATTGCCGATGATACAGTAATTCTGTCAGAGACAGCAAAGCACTGGAAGAGCAGCTTAACGGAATAGATAGTGTCTTGAAAGGATGGTATAAGGTGGACATCAACAAAAGCAAAACGAGGATTATGGAATGTAGTCGAATTAAATCAGGTGATGCTGCGGGAATTAGAATAGGAAATGAGACGCTTAAAGTAGTAAAGGAGTTTTGCTATTTGGGGAGCAAAATAACTGGTGGTCGAAGTAGAGAGGATATAAAATGTAGACTGGCAATGGCAAGGAAAGCGTTTCTGAAGAAGAGAAATTTGTTAACATCGAGTATAGATTTAAGTGTCAGGAAGTCGTTTCTGAAGGTATTTGTATGGAGTGTAGCCATGTATGGAAGTGAAACATGGACGATAAATAGTTTGGACAAGAAGAGAATAGTAGCTTTCGAAATGTGGTGCTACAGAAGAATGCTGAAGATTAGATGGGTAGATCACATAACTAATGAGGAAGTATTGAATAGGATTGGGGAGAAGAGAAGTTTGTGGCACAACTTGACTAGAAGAAGGGATCGGTTGGTAGGACATGTTCTGAGGCATCAAGGGATCACCAATTTAGTATTGGAGGGCAGCGTGGAGGGTAAAAATCGTAGATGGAGACCAAGAGATGAATACACTAAGCAGATTCAGAAGGATGAAGGCTGCAGTACGTACTGGGAGATGAAGAAGCTTGCACAGGATAGATTAGCAGGAAGAGCTGCATCAACCCAGTCTCTAGACTGAAGACTACAACAACACAGCCAGTTATTTTGGTGTATTATATTCCAAAATCATCCCAAGTCCTTGAGGGTAGCTTTGGTCTGTGGACGAGCACGTTGACTTCTTTATATAGAGCAAGTATAGTCAACCATTTTTACCTACCGCCCACTTTCGTATGTCTGTTAGTAGTAAAATTTTCTAATCGCCCACGAGTTGCACAGGGAAGCTATGACGTAGATCTCGAGCAATACGCATAATCCTCCTGTTCAGCAGAAAGAACTGTTTTTGCTTCGCTTCTTGGCTGATCAGTGCTTGAGATGCATATTCGAGAATGAGCGGTTAAATATTTTATATGTACGAAAAGTTGATCAACTCCACGTGCTCTGTATTTCATGAGGTTAATGTGTTTTTCTGACGGTTAGGAAGTTCATGTTGGTAGACTACAAAATATTTTACGGTAGATTGTGACGTAGTTTCATGTTACCAGAGTCGACTATTGAGTTTTGAAAACAGCAGTATTTACCTGGCACCTTATAGAACTAATGCCCGCATTCAGACCGCGAGAATGTTGAAGAGCCTGTAATCATTGAATTACCTTCAGATGCATGTGAGATGCGATCTTCGCGGTTGTAGCTGTTTGGTTGGTTGGTTAATTTGGGGGAGGGGACCAAGCAGAGAGGTCATCGGTCCCATCGCTTGAGGCAAGTATGGGAAAGTAAGTTGGAACCATCCCGGCATTTACCTGAAGGGATTTAGGGAAATCACGGAAAATCTAAGTAAGGATGGCCGGTCGCGGGTTTGAACCGTCGTCCTCCCGAATGTGAGTCCAGTGCGCTAGCCAAAGATGGTTCAAATGGCTCACTATGGAACTTAACTTCTGAGGTCATTAGTCCCCTAGAACTTAGAACTACTTAAACCTAACTGAGGACATCACACACATCCATTGCCGAGGCAGGATTCGAACCTGCGATCGTAGCCGTCGCGCGGTTCCAGACTGTAGCACCTAGAACCGCTCGGCCACCCCGGCCGGCTGCGCTAGCCATTGCACCTCGTATCTGGGTGTGGGTGAAGCTCTCGATCTGACGAAGAGTAGGTACGCTGCCTTAAATACGTACTGCTGGCAGATTAACAGGTCATAGGGACATGTTTCAAAAATATGAAAGATGAATTAAAGAAAGAAATCAGAGAAGAAGTACAACCGATTTTGAATGCTCACAATAATAGATTAGTTGCAGTAGAGATTAGACAAAGGGAACAGGATAGAGAACAGGAAGAAAGAGATCGCGTGGTAGTACAGAAATTTTCAGAGTTAAATTTACAACGTGCATGGGGGCTTAATTATAATAATACTGCAGATATTTTTAGTAGCTGTTAGTCCGATTACGCAAGTCTCGTAAACGGCTGGCCCTGACTAGTTTTAGTACGCAATCTGACTGCATAGAATAACAACAAAGAATGAAATGAAAATTTCAGTTAATACAATTAATTAATTAAGTCCCCAGCAACTATAAAACCAACGCCACAACAAGCACAAGTGTAGCTGTTCTGTATGTGGTAGTATGACTCAACGCACATCTGGCACGGTTCTTCTTCAACAAGACAAGAATTTTTAAATATTGACGTGATAAAAGAAAATTAGAAATACTATAATTGTGCAAGAAAACCAAAATTACACTCTAATACAAGAACACAAGCCAGATGCTTTGTTGACTGAACCTGTAATGATGCATTATTTGAGACACACAAATAATAAAAGAACATAGCGTTTTATTACCTTCATATATATTGACGAAAAGCACACAGATCATTACAATATCTCCATTGGAATAACATCTGCTATCTCTCCCATCAAATAACTGCATAAACATGGAACAACACTCTCCACTACCACATCTCACTCCAACTTCACGACAAGCAGTGTCCACCACAACTTCTCGGCAAGAGCTGCTTGCCGCTACATCTCAATAATCACTGCCAGTGGAGGCGGCGGAACAATACTCTCTGGCGCGATCTCTGGCGCTGTGGCTCAGTGTAGCCACCTTTCACACTATCCAAATTTCTCGTCGCCTCAACAGTGAACTGTCTACCCCACGTGATGACTAGGTGTTGTGTGATGTCCTTAGGTTAGTTAGGTTTAAGTAGTTCTAAGACCTAGGGGACCGATGACCATAGATGTTAAGTCCCATAGTGCTCAGAGCCATTTGAACCATTTGTCTACCCCATATCCTAGAGTTTTCAGCACTTGCTATTTACAAATGTTGCCTTGATTGAAAGCAGCAATGGGTGTTACATACTCCAAAGTGTAAAGTGTGTGTGTGTGGCTACAACAAAGTTTTCGGATAATAGACTCCAAACGACATAGTTGACACTCTCGTTTGCATTCTGTGTCCTGCCTTGCAAATACTTCAGTCTTTGCCAAGTCTTTCAATACTGGTTTTGCTGCCTCCATAAATCCAATAAGCAAATTTGAAAGAACTCGCAAGTAGAAAAGTTATCATATTGACAGCTAAGGCTGCGGCGATATTGACGTTTGGAGGGCAAATTATTGCGCAAACAATTATTTAAAAATTGAGTAAAATACTTTTCGTCATACAACAAACAACATTTAAGCACCATTTCAAACATAATAATCCAGAGATTCTGAACAAACAAAAAAAAAAAAAACCGGAAAAGAAATAATAATTTTTTGACTGGTGGAAAGCCTCTCCGTTCCGCCTAAGGTAGACAGCGCCGCGTTACACTCCGTTGGGGTGCCCCGAAATTCCATCCGTCGATTCTCTTCCGTTAAGAAAGACATATTTCTTTCTCTCCATAAGGAAGTCCTAAATCCAGTAACAAATCTTGTCCACTGCTCGATGAGCTCGTATTACGTTCACTAAACAACAGTACTGAAGAATACTGAATGCCTTCCGGAAGTCTAGGACACTGGTATCAGTCTGGGCGACTTTGACTATTGCGCTCTGAACGACATGAATGAATCTCTTCCTTACATTTACTCCATAATTGTTTTTACTGAAGATTATTTTTTGTCTGTGTCAAAAAGTTTCTGATATCTGCAGTTAGGACCTCTAGGAGCAATTGTATGCTTGCTAGTGAAACTAAAACTTCATGTTTACAGCTCAGAGGAAACTGCTTGAAATACGTCCTTAATCAGGTAATAATGTCACCTGTTGCAGGTGATGGTGCTGCTGACAACTCATCCATCGTCTGCGAAGAGGCTGCCTTTGGGCGACGGCGTGGAGATTGCAGACTCTCATTCATTGCAACGTCAGAATATCATGGAGGGACATCTTCACACAGACTCGACACCGGCTGATGACGCTGAACTTTTGCTGACATTATTACCTGTTGGAGAGCTTGAACTACCAGATAAGAGGTTCTTACATGAAGTTAGAGAAGGGGACCGTGGTCCACACTTACATGATCGAACCCCAAGCCTAACTGGTAAGGACGAAGAAGAGCTTCAGCCTTCTCTAAACGAGCACAAAGTCTCGAAGAAACCCTATCGTAAGATACTGGATGGCCATGGTACAATGGTCGAGCAGCTATACACAACAGTGTGGGATTCAAATAAACTTGTGAATGATGGCAGTCCAGCTGATACTGAAGGCGAGGGGAACAGTAACCTCGATTCTCGAGATCAAGAAATGGCAGAGTCTGTTCTCTCTGGCGAACACGAGGAGAGTAAGATCAAACGTTCTCTTCGTCTGCCACGTTCCCCAGTTACAAGTCGTGGTTTCCTCGGATTCTTCTCCATCCCAAACGGATATGGAGTGGATGAAGCACAAGAACAGAGACCCTTTCATGTGTCTACTGGCTATGACAGTTCAGAATCAAGTATCAACCCGCGCATGGTAAATAATCATCAGCAGTACCTACAGGAAGGACAGTGGAATATACATGCACCCCAAAATACACATGCCAGTGCGTTTACAGAAGCACTGTACCCACTACACCAGAGAAACTTGTTACAAATTCGTAACGGGAGAGAAAACATCCTCCCTCAGACCACGCTTGGAGGAAAGGCATCGTTTGGAAATGGAGAATATGCTCATTCCGCTTTAGGCAGCGAATATATTAAAAACACATTCCCCGCAAATCTTAGGAACTTCATTTCCCAGGCAAATGATTCCCAGAAAAAGACACTGCAGAATAAGAAGAGGGATTTGTCACGACAACATGTCACTCTCGGGGAGAATGTGGAGCTTGGAACATCACAGAAGCCTACATTGTACAGATCTTCTGCATTGGAGGAGTTCAACAGAAATGACCGTCCTATTTTGGAAAACGCTATCACGAGAATGGTTATGGGAGGAGAAGGACAATGGGATAGACTTGTCACAGATCATTTCTCTAAGCTGTTCCAGCCAGTGTCACAAAACGAGGCAGTGAGCCTCACTTCACATCACAGCGTTCCACTAGCTGTGTCTGAACAAGTGGCGTCCATCCTGCCGATAGACGACAAGCCGTCTGAATACGACCACACGACAGGCTCTCTACCACATGTTGAAGATGTGGGTGGTTCTATAGATGAGGGAGCCCTTGTTCTCGAGACCGGCGACCAACAGAGATTTTGGTTGGATGGAGAAGGTAGTCTACTGCACGATAACATCTTCAGCAGGTCTGATTACCAGAGTGGACTGAATCCAGTTATGGAACCCCATGTGGGGATCAGGCTCTTTAAGAGATCGGTGGGCACTGAACGATTAAGGAAAGGTGGTGTTGCTCACTTGGTTAAAATGATGCAAGAAGGAGCTGACAGTCATACCTCAGCAGCACTGTCCAAGAGGTCTCCTCTGTCTACTGGGTATGTTGCTGGCATCACTGCTGACCTGGATCACCACCAGCACCACGAGCACATGGCCGTGGCAGCGACTGGTGCTGCTCATCACCACGACACTAGTAAGTCCCTCTTTTTTTGGGGGGGGGGGGAAATTTCACTTTATTGTTGCTTAACTTCGTTCGTACTACACTGTTGGGCGTCGTTTGGCATTGGTAATACTCTGCTGGGAATTCACGCCAGTAACGGTAGCCAATAATGAAATTTTATGCATTGTGTGTGTAGAGTACAGTGGCAACAATACTTGGTTAAATTTGTTGATTATTTGCAGTACACTAAGGTGGCAAAAGTCATAGGGTATCTCCTAATACAGTGTCGGACCTCCTTTTGCAAGACACTAAAAGTGTCATGGACTCAACAAGCCTTTGGAAGTCGCCTACAGAAATATCGAGCCATTCTGCATCTATAGTCATCCGTAATTCCGAAAGTCTTGTCGGTGCAGGATTTTGAGCACGAACTAACCTCTCTCTTATGTCCCACGAAAGTTCGACCAGATCCGTGTCTGGCGATCAAGGTGGCCGATTCATTTGCTCGATTTGTCCAGAATGGTTGTAACGGAACTGAAATGATGGTGGGCTGACAGTAATTTGGAGCCTGCGCGTCTGAAACGGGCGCGCTTGTGTGAGACTGCCAGGGAGTGCACCCTGATGCAATCTATTGGCGAAACTGGGAATTAGCGCTGCCTGTCAGACAATGCACTAAGCTCTCAGAGTCAAATGTATTCTTTTTCTTGGTAATTATAAGTTATTACTGTATAATTTTATGTTGTAAAGCGCTAGTAGTAAATTATTATGACTGGTATGAACTCCAGGGTAGTAAATATAAATATTCTTAAATACTAAATGATTTCGGTAAAAAGGTGGTAGGGGAACGCCCCCACTCTTGGTGATACGAGCGTAGCTAGGGGTAGCTGGAGACACAGGGACTGAACAATGGAATGGCCTGGGGAGTGTTGACGTGATCGGACGTGCGTAACTGTGCTCACGGAAAAGTGATTGTGCAACAGCGAAGAGGCGAATATCGTCCCCGTTTTTGGAGTAAAACGCGACGAATGGTTGTGGAAGCCGCCTTTATGCCACTGGGGCTGATTGTAAGAGTTCCTGTGCCCAGATTTTATGGCGGACGTGCAGTAGCTTATACGAGTGCTACAGCTCATAGTTCCAGCCGCCATTAAGGGCATGAGGCGTGAAGAGCTGCGTTAGCCACATGCATCTCACCACCAGCACCGACACGTCTACCCAAGGCAAGACTGCTTGCAATTGTTAAGTCGAACTTTGTATACATGTAAAAGGAGAATACCAGTTTTCTTTTATGCAAGTGCAGAGGACAGAATATAGTAATGAGTAAAATTACGACACATGTTGTTCATTGTAAAGTGTAGTAACCTCAAACATAGTATAGTGAAATCAGACTGAGGCCACCATCGCCTCTTTCATTTACAATTCTTTTGGTTGTAGAATACTTTAGCGTATAAGAATGTTGAAAAGAGCAATGGTCACACCAGAATGAGTCGCCTATTTACAGTTACTTAAATTTTTCTGAGCAACCTTTCAAGTAAAGTCACTTAACTAATTCTGTATCAATGGTCCAAAGAGTAATATCCAAAATCATTAAATAAGTTGAAGGATAGGATTTTGTTAACCGAAGTTGCATAACCTGTCTTGGTAGTAATTACCAAGCCAACTCACAGAAATTGAGAGAGTATTTGCTTTGTAGAATCATCTAGAATGATCAGAAATAGTAATATTCAGAATTAAGTTTAAATTCAACTCAAGCCATTTCACTTTGAAACGAGCCCAAAAATTGATTTATTCTTTTGCTCCTTCAGAGCTGGCGACCGTAGTTATAAGTATTTTCAGGAGGATTCGACGGTAAGTCTGCTGCTCTCGTCGTGCTGATAGGATTATCCACTGCTGCTAGCAGTGGTGATTGGATACATAAGCTCACTACCAAGTTAAGTGGGTCAGGTAGGCAGTGTTACCGTGTGAACTGTAGGGCACTGTAGGCCGTGGATCGAACCCGTTCAATCATCACAGCTCTTAGGGAAATAGTCCGGTTAGGAGTGTACTAATCATTAGGTAAATACTGGCGAGTAACGGTCAAAAATGTATACGCAAGTGAATTTAGCAAGGTCCACGTAGCACCTAGTTAATGTGGTGCAAGGGCGAGGGTAGGAGTGGAGTAAAAGTGAGCTGAGCTTGTGGCAGCTGTGCTGGATTCAAATATTAACTACGTGAATTCACTACTGCCTCTTACCATTGGGACTGAGCTATTTACAGCTAAAATACGTAGCAGTAAGCGCAAAGGCGTGACAGCTACAAGTCCGTATTGGTTTTATACATACGGAATTGGGAAGTGGGTCATTCCGTCAGTGGAGGGGGTTAAAACAACCGAGTCAGTGGAGAACATACCCCATTTACTGATGGAAAGATTCAGCGGTTCGGTCGCATGGTCTTCAAACCAATCGGAAATAACTGTGGCCAATGACGTTCTTGGGAACATCATGAATGGCTGCAAATGGTCTACTAAGTAGCCAAACCTGAACATTTTACAGTCATGATAGGTTCATTTGAAGCAGAGGATCCAGTCCATTCCATGTAAACACAGGCCACGCCATTATGGAGCCATCACCAGCTTGAACAGTGACTTGTTGACCACCTGAGGTACAGCTTCGTGTGGTATGCGGCACATTCGAACCCTACCATCAGCTATTACCAACTGAAATCGGGACTCATGTGACCAGGCCACGATTTTCCAATCGTCTAGGATACAGCTCAGGAGAGGCGCTGCAGGCGATGTCTTATTGTTAGCAAAGGCACTTGCGTCGGTCGTCTGCTGCCATAAACCATTAATGCCAAATTTTGACACATTGTCCTAACGGATGCGTTCGTCGTACGTCCCATATTAATTACTGCGGTTATTTCACGCCGTGGTGCTTGACTGTTAACACTGATAACCCTACCCTACGCAAATGACGCTGCTCTAGCTTGTTAAGTGAACGCCGTCGGCCACTGCATTATTCGTGGTGAGAGGTAATGCCTGAAATTTGGTACTCTCGGCACATTCTTAACACTGTGGATCTCGGAGTATTGAATTCCCTAACGCTTTTGGAAACAGAACGTCCGAGCGCTTAGCTCCAGCTACCATTCCATATTAAAGGTGTCTTAATTCTCGTCGCGCCGCCACAATCACGTCGGAAACCTCTTCACAAGAATCACCCGAGTAGAAATGACAGCTCCACCAACGCCCTGCCCTTTTAGGCCGCCCCCAGTAGCTGAGTGGTCAGCGCGACAGCATGTCGATCCTAAGGGCCCGGGTTCAGTTCCCGGCTGGGTCGTAAATTTTCTCCGCTCAGGGACTGGGTGTTGTGTTGTCCATAATGATCATCATTTCATCCCCATCGACGCGCAAGTCGCCGAAGTGACATCAGATCGAAAGACTTGCACCCGGCGAACGGTCTACCCGACGGGAGGCCCTCGTCACACGACTCCCCTTTGATACCTTGTGTACGCGTTACAGCTGCCATCTGTACATGTGCATATCGCTTTTGTTACCTCAATGTACATGGAGTGCCAAGTTCAGTACACCGAGCTGCTACTTCTGGCAGCAAAAACGAGTCTAACCCAGTAGGACATCGGGTAGAACCGAGCTTGGATGATAAATACAGGTACATGATTCCCTGCTGCTTCAACCGTATGCCACATTTCATCAATCGTGTCGTGGCTGGTGAGTGTTGTCGTGCCAGTATCTCAAGAAACCATGAACAGATGTCTCCAGTTGGTAGCGTTCTCACCAGGCCGAACAGTACTACACCATCTGTATTGAGGTACGTCAGGGCAGCAAGGACATCATGTGGTCTTTTGTTATCTTGTTGGAAGATAACGTCACTATGGCCTGTAATATACATCTACATCTGCATCTACATGAATACTCTGCAAATCACATTTAAGTGACTGGCTGAGGGTTCATCGAACCACCTTCGCAATTCTCTATTATTCCAATCTCGTATAGCGCGCGGAAAGAACGAACACCTACACCTTTCCGTACGAGCTCTGATTTCCGTTATTTTATCGTGGTGATCGTTTCTCCCTGTGTAGGTCGGTGTCAAGAAAATATTTTCGCATTCGAAGGAGAAAGTTGGTGATTGGAATTTCGTGAGAAGATACCGTCGCAACGAAAAACCCCTTTATTTTAATGATGTCCAGCCCAAATCCTGTATCCTTTCTGTGACACTCTCTCCCATATTTCGTGATAATACAAAACGTGCTGCCCTTCTTTGAAATTTTTGGATGTACTTCGTCAGTCGTATCTGGTAAGGATCCCACACCGCGCAGCAGTATTCTAAAAAAGAACGGCCAACCGTAGTGCAGGCAGTCTCCTTGGTAGATCTGTTACATTTTCTAAGTGTCCTGCCAATGAAACGTAGTTTTTGGTTAGCCTTCCCCACAACATTTTCTATGTGTTCCTTCCAATTTCAGACGTGCGTAGTTGTAATACCTAGGTATTTAGTTGAATTTACGGCTTTTAGATTAGACTGATTTATCGTGTAACCGAAGTTTAACGAATTCCTTCTAGCACTCATGTGGATGACCTCACACTTTTCGTTATTTAGGGTCAACTGCTAATTTTCGCACCATTCAGATATCTTTTCTAAATTGTTTTGCAATTTGTTTTGATCTTGTGATGACTTAATTAGTCGACACGACATCGTCATCTGCAAACAACCTAAGACGGCTACTCAGATTGTCTCCCAAATCGTTTATATGGATAAGGAACAGCAAAGCGTCTATAACACTACCTTTGGGAACGCCAGAAATCACTTCTGTTTTACTCTATGACTTTCCGTCAGTTGCTACGAACTGTGATCTCTCTGACAGGAAATCACAAACCCACTCACATAACAGAGACGATATCCCAGAAGCACGAAATTTCACTACAAGCCGCTTGTGTGGTACAGTGTCAAAAGCCATCCGGAAATCCAGAAATATGGAATCGATCTGGAATCCCTTGTCAACTTACTGGCAGGGCCGAGACTCGAACTCGGGACCTTTTCCTTTCGCGGGCAAGTGCTCTACCATATCAGAGCACACTCCGCTGCAGCGTGAAAATCTCATTCTGGAAACATCCCCCAGGCTCCTTTCTTTCAGGAGTACTAGTTCTGCAAGGTGCGCAGGGGAGCTTCTGTAAGGTTTGGGAGGTAGGAGACGAGGTGCTGGCAGAAGTGGAGCTATGAGGAGGGGACGTGAGTCGTGCTTGGGTAGCTCAGATGGTAGAGCACTTGCGTGCGAAAGGCAAAGGTCCCGAGTTCGAGTCTCGGTCCGGCACACAGTTTTAATCTCCCAGGAAATTTTTATATCAGCGCACACTCCGATGCAGAGTGAAAATCTCATTCTAATCACCATTATTCTTTACGCACTTTTGCAAACGATGAAGCACAGCCTACATGCCGCCCTTGTAAAAATTGGAACCAGCTGAGGCTCACTACATCCTTACACCTTCGGCAACAGCATCCCAGTCTTGAAAATGTTTGCCATGTTGCCATGTAGGCCCAAGGAGATAGAAGTCTGAAGGCGCTAAATCGGGATTGTATGGTGGATGTGGTAAGACATTCCAGCCGAATTTTACAGTGAGATGCGAGGTCGAAAAACTGGTGTGGGGCCTGGCGTTATCATGTTGCAGGCGAAAGCTGGTCATCCTCTCTTATTTTGTTGCTAGACGATCCAGATCCCGATCTTAGGCCCTGGAAATTCGGGTTTCCTGCTTAGCGTGCTGAATTGACAGTTTCTCCAGGCTCCAGAGCATCCAAAAGAACCACACCCATGCTGTCCCAGAAGACTGTGCACAGCACTTTGCAGGCAGATGGCTATGACTTGAATTTTTTCTCTGACAGAGAATTCGCATGTCGCCATTCCATGGATTGTCTTTTGAATTCTGGCTCATAGTGGGGACACTACATCTCATCTCTTGTGACGATACTATTCAGAAAATTGTCACCTTCAGCTTCCTATAGGTCCAGCAGGTCACAACAAATTTCCATTCGGTGAGTTTTCTGTTCATCTGTAAGCATCCACGGGACCCATCTCGCACAGACTTTGCGACAACGAAGATGTTCCAACATTGTTTCCAAGGCATTACAGCCGACATTCAGCTTTGCACACAATTGTCTGGTCGTTGTCCGCCGAGCAGCACGGATGAGTTGATCAAGACGCTCTTCATTGCGAGGGATGAGAGCCGTGCAGGATCGACCGGGCCATTACTTGTCGTGCACATCCTCTTCACCATCTTGAAAATGCCATACCCATCGCCTCACGTATATTCTGTCATCTCCATACAACTACACTCCTGGAAATGGAAAAAAGAACACATTGACACCGGTGTGTCAGACCCACCATACTTGCTCCGGACACTGCGAGAGGGCTGTACAAGCAATGATCACACGCACGGCACAGCGGACACACCAGGAACCGCGGTGTTGGCCGTCGAATGGCGCTAGCTGCGCAGCATTTGTGCACCGCCGCCGTCAGTGTCAGCCAGTTTGACGTGGCATACGGAGCTCCATCGCAGTCTTTAACACTGGTAGCATGCCGCGACAGCGTGGACGTGAACCGTATGTGCAGTTGACGGACTTTGAGCGAGGGCGTATAATGGGCATGCGGGAGGCCGGGTGGACGTACCGCCGAATTGCTCAACACGTGGGGCGTGAGGTCTCCACAGTACATCGATGTTGTCGCCAGTGGTCGGCGGAAGGTGCACGTGCCCGTCGACCTGGGACCGGACCGCAGCGACGCACGGATGCACGCCAAGACCGTAGGATCCTACGCAGTGCCGTAGGGGACCGCACCGCCACTTCCCAGCAAATTAGGGACACTGTTGCTCCTGGGGTATCGGCGAGGACCATTCGCAACCGTCTCCATGAAGCTGGGCTACGGTCCCGCACACCGTTAGGCCGTCTTCCGCTCACGCCCCAACATCGTGCAGCCCGCCTCCAGTGGTGTCGCGACAGGCGTGAATGGAGGGACGAATGGAGACGTGTCGTCTTCAGCGATGAGAGTCGCTTCTGCCTTGGTGCCAATGATGGTCGTATGCGTGTTTGGCGCCGTGCAGGTGAGCGCCACAATCAGGACTGCATACGACCGAGGCACACAGGGCCAACACCCGGCATCATGGTGTGGGGAGCGATCTCCTACACTGGCCGTACACCACTGGTGATCGTCGAGGGGACACTGAATAGTGCACGGTACATCCAAACCCTCATCGAATCCATCGTTCTACCATTCCTAGACCGGCAAGGGAACTTGCTGTTCCAACAGGACAATGCACGTCCGCATGTATCCCGTGCCACCCAACGCGCTCTAGAAGGTGTAAGTCAACTACCGTGGCCAGCAAGATCTCCGGATCTGTCCCCCATTGAGCATGTTTGGGACTGGATGAAGCGTCGTCTCACGCGGTCTGCACGTGCAGCACGAACGCTGGTCCAACTGAGGCGCCAGGTGGAAATGGCATGGCAAGCCGTTCCACAGGACTACATCCAGCATCTCTACGATCGTCTCCATGGGAGAATAGCAGCCTGCATTGCTGCGAAAGGTGGATATACACTGTACTAGTGCCGACATTGTGCATGCTCTGTAGCCTGTGTCTATGTGCCTGTGGTTCTGTCAGTGTGATCATGTGATGTATCTGACCCCAGGAATGTGTCAATAAAGTTTCCCCTTCCTGGGACAATGAATTCACGGTGTTCTTATTTCAATTTCCAGGAGTTTATATCAAACGTCGATGGATTTCAGCCGGTGCAATTTCTTTAGCAGTGAGGAACTCAATCACACATCACTGTCTCACACGTGCATCCATGTCAGACAGACTCCATTTTGGAACATTCCGCTGCTGGCGCCAACTGCTGCAGAACGTCGAAACCAGCTGCAAATAAAAGAGGAAGGTTCAAGCATCAGCACTACACCAACGACATCTGGCGCGGACATCTAAAGTCACCACAAAAACATAGGAGGCATTACTTCCGGAACGAACCTCGTAGAATGACATACTGCAGTGTCGGTAGGCCATAGTCCGGTCACTCTTGGATTTTCACTGCATGCTGCCTTCACGACTTTGCAGTTTTAACGACCAGTAGTGTGTATTGCATCTCCATATACGTCTCGGGCTTCAAAATACGTAATTTAAAGCAGATGTCATGCAGATGAAGGGAAACAAGACGCCCAACTTTGTTGTGCTTTAGTTTCAAACCAAGTAAACATGCATATAGACATTAGATGCATATAACTCATAGGGAGTAGGCGGAGATTAGCATTTAACGTCCCGTCGACAACGAGGTCATTAGAGACGAAGCACAAGCTCGGATTAAGGAAGGATGGGGAAGGAAATCGGTTGTGCCCTTTCAAAGGAACCATCCCGGCATTTGCCTGAAGCGATTTAGGGGAATCATGGAAAACCTAAATCTGGATGGTCAGACGCGGGTTTGAACCGTCGTCCTCCAGAATGCGAGTCCAGTGTGCTAACCACTGCGCCACCTCGCTCGGTAACTCATAGGGACTTGTGGTTGGATTTATGTTTGGTTGTTTCAGATCTGCTGAGTAGAGTAAGCCAAACCGACTTGACTAATAAGACAGAGTCTGTTCAGGAGAAACGATGTTAATTTTTATTTTTGCTTGAGCCAAAGTCATGATAGACTTCTTGAATGATGCTGGCTCCACTTGATTGTAATA
Source organism: Schistocerca cancellata (assembly GCF_023864275.1). Lineage (NCBI taxonomy): Eukaryota > Metazoa > Arthropoda > Insecta > Orthoptera > Acrididae > Schistocerca > Schistocerca cancellata. The sequence goes on along the minus strand of NC_064635.1, from coordinate 53,542,816 downwards.
ATTCTTATTTTGTTGCTATACGATCCAGATCCCGACCTTAGGCCATTTTCAAGTAGAAAAACGTATTTTTATGTCAAAAGTCATCAGTCTTAGGTCTTTTGACATTGCCCTATGGGCGAAATCTGGGTCTTATAATAATAAAATAAAAACTATTACAGTCAAATAGCGGTATCATCATTCAAAAAACAAGAGAAAAACAAACAAATAAACAGATGATGTTTTATTATGTTGAGATTGCTTCTGTTAAGACGGTGCATAGACAGTTTCATTTTGTATATTGCGTATCTATATCAGATGCGAAAGTGATCAAAGGTCGGCATAAACACAATTTTGGACACTTGTGATATTTATAAAATGCATGGAAGAGGATGTTTATAACGAGCTACTAGATTCTGCAAAAAGATCCATTGCAGGCAAAGGCAGTTAACTCATTAGACTGCACAAGAGCGCCAGGTGCACAATATCACAAAGAAAGAGCTGAGACTAACAAAGTGTAGATCCTGCAGCCGTTGCAGTTAATGAACTGAGTTTATGAAAAGCATAAAATCTGGGTATGGAGTCCATAGCAGGTGGGGAGGTAGGGAAGCCACGAAATGAGAAAGGATTAGGGAGGAGTGAGCTCAGTCTGACAGGAGGAATAAATGTCAGAGCGAATGTCGTTGTTAGGGAGTGGCAGTTTGCTAAAACTAAGATCGCAGAGGATATCGAGGGTGTGTAAGTGTAGAGTGGGTGGGATGTTTTGATGCAGATGGGGCAGCACACTGGGATTGGTAATTTAATAGATCTGCTGGAGACAAACTTAAGAGAAGTATAGGATATAGGGACGTGTTCCAATGTGGACAAGGATGTTGAAAGTGATGAGCTGGTAAAGGTGTCTTGTAGGCTAGGGTAATCAGATTTGGAAGCCAGGCAAAGTGCATGGCATTTAAGGATTTCGGGGGATTGATAGAATGTTGGTGGGGCAGACACCAGGCGACGTTTACATTTATACTCCGCAAGCCACCCAACGGTGTGTGGCGGAGGGCACTTTACGTGCCACTGTCATTATCTCCCTTTCCTGTTCCAGTCGCGTATGGTTCGCGGGAAGAACGACTGTCTGAAAGCCTCTGTGCGCGCTCTAATCTCTCTGATTTTACATTCGTGATCTCCTCGGGAGGTATAAGTAGGGGGAAGCAATATATTCGATACCTCATCCAGAAACGCACCCTCTCGAAACCTGGCGAGTAAGCTACACCGCGATGCAGAGCGCCTCTCTTGCAGAGTCTGCCACTTGAGTTTGTTAAACATCTCCGTAACGCTATCACGGTTACCAAATAACCCTGTGACGAAACGCGCCGCTCTTCTTTGGATCTTCTCTATCTCCTCCGTCAACCCGATCTGGTACGGATCCCACACTGATGAGCAATACTCAAGTATAGGTCGAACAAGTGTTTTGTAAGCCAGCTTCGGGAAAAGATTTTGTAGGTGTGAAAGATAGTGGAGGGATGCAATTCTTTGTTCAACAGGTTCGTAGTTTTAAAGTTAGTCTATCGAGGGTTTTCTGAGGATGGTTAGTACGTGAAGTTACTATGTTAGTTCATAGTCAGGGTTTAGTTCAAGGTATTTCAAAGCACTGTATTATTATTATTATTATTATTATTATTAGTATAATTTACATGGCCATTTTAAATGTTTAGGTTAATTGGATAAGAGAGTTATAAATGGCAAGGTAAAAAGCATGGAAGCAGAAACTACAGGTACTGCTTCTTAAATTACACTAGTTAACAAATTTAAACTTTTTCTTGCATCTGGTTTGCAAATGGGTGGATTTACCTAATTTTGGGGCGCTGATTACACTGGTGAAATCATTTTTTTCTCTATGACGTCACATTTCCTAGATACACAGCAGAATAGAAAATGTTAATAACGAAGATTGACACAATTAAGTCAAACAAAAATTCACATTCAGAACGTTGGAAATCAATACTATTTTGTATGTATACAGGGTAGTCCCTTGATAGTAACTGGGCCAAATATCTCACGAAATAAGCATCAAACGAAAAAACTACAAAGAACGCAACTCGTCTAGCTTGAAGGGGGAAACCAGATGGCGCTATGGTTGGGCCGCTCGGTGGCGCTGCCATAGGTCAAACGGATATCAACTGCGTTTTCTTAAATAGGAACCCCCATTTTTATTACATATTCGTGCAGTACGTAAAGAAATGTGAATCTTTTAGTTGGACCACTTTTTTCGCTTTGTGATAGATGGCGCTGTAATAGTCACAAACGTATAAGTACGTGGTATCATGTAACATTCAGCCAGTGCGGACGGTATTTGCTTCGTGATACATTACCCGTGTTAAAATGGACCGTTTACCAATTGCGGAAAAGGTCGATATCGTGTTGATGTATGGCTATTGTGATCAAAATGCCCAACGGGCGAGTGCTATGTATGCTGCTCGGTATCCTGGACAACATCATCCAAGTGTCCGGACCGTTCGCCGGATAGTTACGTTATTTAGGGAAATAGGATATCTTTAGCCACATGTGAAACGTCAACCACGACCTGCAACAAATGATGATGCCCAAGTGGGTGTTTTAGCTGCTGTCGCGGCTAATCGGCACATCAGTAGCAGACAAATTACGCGAGAATCGGGAATCTCAAAAACGTCGGTGTTGAGAATGCTACATCAACATCGATTGCACCAGTACCATATTTCTATGCACCACGAATTGTATAGCGACGACTTTGAACATTGTATACCGTTCTGCCACTGGGCACAAGAGAAATAACGGGACGATGACAGATTTTTTGCTCAAGTTCTATTTAGCGACGAAACGTCATTCACCAACAGCGTTAACGTAAACCAGCATAATATGCACTATTGGGCAATGGAAAATGCACGATGGCTGCGGCAAGTGGAACATCAGCGACGTTGGCGGGATAATGTATGGTGCGGCATTATGGGAGGAAGGATAATTGGCCCCCATTTTATCGATGGCAATCTAAGTGGCGCATTGTATGCTTATTTCCTACGTAATGTTCTACTGATGTTAATACAAGATGTTTCACTGCATGACAGAATGGCGATGTACTTCCAACATGATGGATGTCCGGCACATAGCTCTCGTGCGTTTGAAGCGGTATTGAATAGCATATTTCAGGACAGGTGGATTGGTCGTCGAAGCACCATACCATGGCCCGCACGTTCACCGGATCTGACGTCCCCGGAATTCTTTCTGTGGGGAAAGTTGAAGGATATTTGCTATCGTGATCCACCGACAACGCCTGACAACATGCGTCAGCGCATTGTCAGTGCATGTGCGAACATTACGGAAGGCGAACTACTCGCTGTTGAATGTCGTTACACGTATTGCCAAATACATTGGGGTTAACGGACATCATTTTGAATTTTTATTGTATTAATGTGGTATTTACAGGTAATCACGCTGTTACAGCATGCGTTCTCAGAAAGGATAAGTTCACAAAGGTACATGTTTCACATTGGAACAACCGATTTCCGGCCGCGGTGGCTGAGCGGTTCTAGGCGCTTCAGTCCGGAACAGCGCTGCTGTTACGGTCGCAGGTTCGAATCCTGCCTCGGGCATGGATGTGTGTGATGTCCTTAGGTTAGTTAGGTTCAAGTAGTTCCAAGTTTTAGGGGAATGATGACCTCAGGAGTTAAGTCCCATAGTGCTAATAGCCATTTAAACCATTTGATTTGGAACAACCGAAATAAAATGTTCAAACGTACCTACGTTCTGTCTTTTAATTTAAAAAACCTACCTGTTACCAACTGTTCGTCTAAAATTGAAAGCCATATGTTTGAGACTATTACAGCGCCATCTATCACAAAGCGAAAAAAGTGGTCCAACTAAATCATTCATGTTTCTTTACGTACTACACGAATATGTATTAAAAGATGGGGGTTCCTATTTAAAAAAACGTAATTGATATCCGTTTGACCTATGGCAGCACCATCTAGCAGGCCAACATAGCGCCATCTAGTTCCCCTTTCAAGCTAGACGAGTTTCGTTCTTCGTAGTTTTTTCGTTTGACGCTTATTCCGTGAGATATTTGGCCTGGTCACGATGGGCATTATGCCAATAAAAGGTCCAAATAAGTTCAGACGATATTTTCACCTTTAATCATCTTTGGTTTCTGAAAAATGCGACGACGGAGCTCTTATTTTGTTTTCCGTTTCGTCACTCTCCGTAACAAGATCCCGCCAGTAGTCACCCATCATCGAAGGGTTCCAACGGCCTTGGTAACGCTGTTCCACGGTAAGAATGTCTTGGTGAAAGCGTTCACCATGCTCATCGCTTACGGCTCCCAAAATTCTGTGTAGAAATCAAGGTGAGAATGTAAGAAGTGAATTTTAAGTGGCATTCTACACGCCATGCTCTTATAGTTGTCCAAGTGGTCATTCACAATGGTAATATAGCTTTAGTCCATTTTGTTACCCAAAAAGCCCTTCACAATTTCTTTAAAAGAAGACCAAGCAGCTCATTGGATATCTGTGAGTTTGGCATCAAAAGTTGGATCTTTCAGCAATTTTCTTATTTCTGGTCCAACAAATATACCCTCTTTTAGCTTTGCCTCAATTTGGGAAACTTTTCTTTTAAGTGATTGAAGGCCTCACCTTCTTTATCCAGAGCTTTTACAAAGGCCCAACTTTATTGATATGATGGGGAGGCAAAATGATTTTATTGGGCTCAACCAATGGGGTATTGTTGACATTTACGTTTCCATGAACATATGATTTCCTTATTGGCCATTCCTTGACTGTTCTTCGTGTCATGGCTGTATCAAAGGCACAAAAGCAGCAGTATTTCGTGAATACAGCCTGTAAACCTGCAAGGAGCGCAACAGCTTTTAAACCACAGCAAAGCCACGGTTTCATAAGTTTCTTGCATGTCTACTGCGTAAGCCTGAGGTACCGATAGAAATACATTGCCATTAAGCAGTAGTACTGCTTTCACGCTGGTTTTACTGGAGTCAATAAATAGTCGCCACTCCTGTGGATTATGTTGACACCTAGCTGCAACATTAGACCATTGACATCTATACATACACACACTGAATTCTGCATATTGAAATACTGAGGGAAGGAAGCACCTCTCGATCTTGTTGTTGTTGTTGTTGTTGTGGTTTTCAGTCCAGAGACTGGTTTGATGCAGCTCTCCATGCTAACCTATCCTGTGCAAGCTTCTTCATCTCCCAGTACCTACTGCAGCCTACATCCTTCTGAATCTGCTTAGTGTATTCATCTCTTGGTCTCCCTCGACGATTTTTACTCTCCACGCTGCCCTCCAGTACTAAATTGGTGATCCCTTGATGCCTCAGAACATGTCCTACCAACCGATCCCTTCTTCTAGTCAAGTTGTGCGACAAACTCCTCTTCTCCCCAATTCTGTTCAATATCTCCTCATTAGTTATGTGATCTACCCATCTAATCTTCAGCATTCTTCTGTAGCACCGCATTTCGAAAGCTTATATTCTCTTCTTGTCCAAACTATTTATCGTCCTCGTTTCACTTCCATACATGGCCACACTCCATACAAATACCTTCAGAAACGACTTCCTGACACTTGAATCAATACTCGATGTTAACAAATTTCTCTTCTTCAGAAATGCTTTCCTTGCCATTGCCAGTCTACATTTTATATCCTCTCTACTTCGACCATCATCAGTTATTTTGCTCCCCAAATAGCAAAACTCCTTTACTACTTTAAGTGTCTCATTTCCTAATCTAATTCCCTCAGCATCACCCGACTTAATTCGACTACATTCCATTATCCTCGTTTTGCTGACACTGTCTATTCCGTTCAACTGCTCTTGCAAGTTCTTTGCTGTCTCTGACAGAATTACAATGTCATCGGCGAACCTCAAAGTTTTTATTTCTTCTCCATGGATTTTAATGACTACTCCGGACTTTTCTTTTGTTTCCTTTACTGCTTGCTCAATATACAGATTGAATAGCATCGGGGAGAGGCTACAACCCTGTCTCACTCCCTTCCCAACCACTGCTTCCCTTTCATGTCCCTCGATTTATAACTGCCATATGGTTTCTGCCTCTCGATCTGGAACCTTCTACCTTCAGGGACAAAAATATCCTCTCGATCTGAAACAGGATATTTTTGTCCCTGGAGGTAGAAGGTTCCATTGTTGCAGTCTCGACCCCAAGACTCCAGCTTGCTGTTTCGATAGCTTTAGGTCACGAACCAAATCGTTCAGTTCCTTTTGATTAAACAGCTTCAGCTTGCTGTTTCGAAAGTTTAGGATCGCGAACCAAATCGTTCAGTTCCTTTTGATTAAAGAGCTGAGGCGAAGTGTCATGATATTGAAGGCAGTAATCTTCTATATGTTCAGTACTTCCTGATTCACTTGATATGGTGTCTGATTCCGTGGCTTTAAAATTACAGACAGGAACAGGTAACCCCTCATCATGGGTCACAGGCAAATGCAGTGAAGATACATTTGGATGCTTTATTTTATGTCTAATTTTGCTTGAATGTTCCGAAATATTTATAAGACAGAAGTAATAGTCTGAATAATGGTCTTTAGGCTCACACCACACCATCGGAACATCGAATGGCATGGCTCGGCATTTTCATTTCAACCACACGGTTAAGGTTTAGTACAGGTTGTGCAGGCAATATGAGGTGCAAAATTTTTATCTTGGTCACCAACAGGACAATCAAAATACATTTTATGTGCCTTCTTAACCAAATCAGTGACTGGTTTTCTATTGGCGTTTGGAGTGAATTTCCCACACATATAACAAAAGTTGTCGGGGTAGTTTAGACAGTAACGAGATTTCCTAGTTGCCATTTTTCGTAGTGTAAGTTTTAAATACAAAAAGTTTGCACTATCTTTCACAGGAAACATTCACTGAGGATCTCTTTCACACCACTGAATTACCACACCAACCATTTACTGACGATTTGTATATCTTCTAGCTCTCCTCTGCAAATCAAAAACAAACAATTAAATATAAAAACAGAAGAACAGCAACAAGCAAGATCCGAACACGAAAAATAAAAAATCTTTAAAAACTCAAAAATTCTATGAGCTAGAAAATTTTGAAAGGTGTATTCGGATTCTACACACCAAAATACATTCTAGTTGATGTATCACATCCCAGATGCAAAGTGGCTGTTGACTAGTGTTACTGCCTCGATTTTGGAGGGCTATGGGTTACACAACGATGTGAACTGGTTGAGATGAATCTGGAGTGAGTGTTCAGATTTTTGGAGGATACATTAGAGGGCTAGGAATGCTGTGTAATCAGCATACTGGAGGACATGGTTCCAGTTGAGGCACATCAGCTGTGTAAAGAATATACCAGGCTTCTTGCCAAAGAGTCTTCTGCTGGATTTTTCTCTAGTTTTTGGAAGGATATTTGGAATTTCATTTGTGCAACGCGTACCAGGAGGCAGCACAAACAAATACTGCTCACCACATATTACATATGATGCCTAGATCAAGTGTCCGGTTTGCTTCCCGTTACAAAGAAATTTATTTTTAAAGGGGAATTTTATGTGCAGATTCGACAGAGTAGAACCACATTAGTCTAGTGTGATATTCGTTTTATCCATATGTATTATCAGGGACAGTGAAACAAGAGCAGTGGCTCAGCAGGGCTGCTGCAGTACTGGCTATTCATCGTGTTTCACAGTCCCTGTTAGTAAAAAAAGGGGTTCAACTGGCTCTGAGCACTATGCGACTTAACTTCTAAGGTCATCAGTCGCCTAGAACTTAGAACTAATTAAACCTAACTAACCTAAGGACATCACACACATCGATGCCCAAGGCAGGATTCGAACCTGCGACCGTAGCGGTTGCTCGGTTCCAGACTGTAGCGCCTAGAACCGCACGGCCACTCCAGCCAGCCTGTTAGTATACACTGATGAAACGAATATTGTGCTGGACTAATGTGGGACTGCTCTGTCGAATCAGCAGCACTCCGTCTTCAGTCCACAAGTGGCCCATCGGGACCATCCGACCGCCTTCTCATCCTCAGTTGAGGATGCGGATAGGAGGGGCGTGTGGTCAGCACACCGCTCTCCCGGTCGTTACGATGGTTGTCTTTGGCCGGAGCCGCTACTATTCGGTCGAATAGCCCCTCAATTGGCATCACAAGGCTGAGTTGTTGTTGTGGTCTTCAGTCCTGAGACTGGTTTGATGCAGCTCTCCATGCTACTCTATTCTGTGCAAGTTTCTTCACCTCCTAGTACCTACTGCAACCTACATCCTTCTGAATCTGCTTAGTGTATTCATCTCTTGGTCTCCCTCTACGATTTTTACCCTCCACGCTGCCCTCCAATACTAAATTGGTGATCCCTTGATGCCTCAGAACATGTCCTACCAACCGATCTCTTCTTCTGGTCAAGTTGTGCCACAAACTTCTCCCCAATCCTATTCAATACTTCCTCATTAGTTATGTGATCTACCCATCTAATCTTCAGCATTCTTCTGTAGCACCACATTTCGAAAGCTTCTATTCTCTTCTTGTCCAAACTATTTACCGTCCATGTTTCACTTCCATACATGGCTACACTCCATACAAATACTTTCAGAAATGACTTCCTGACACTTAAATCTATACTCGATGTTAACAAATTTCTCTTCTTCAGAAACGCTTTCCTTGCCATTGCCAGTCTACATTTTATATCCTCTCTACTTCGACCATCATCAGTTATTTTGCTCCCCAAATAGCAAAACTCCTTTACTACTTTAAGTGTCTCATTTCCTAATCTAATACCCTCAACATCACCCGACTTAATTCGACTACATTCCATTATCCTCATTTTGCTTTTGTTGATGTTCATCTTATATCCTCCTTTCAAGACACCATCCATTCCGTTCAACTGCTCTTCCAAGTCCTTTGCTGTCTCTGACAGAATTACAATGTCATCGGCGAACCTCAAAGTTTTTATTTCTTCTCCATGGATGTTAATACCTACTCCGAATTTTTCTTTTGTTTCCTTTTTTGCTTGCTCAATATACAGATTGAATAACATCGGGGAGAGGCTACAACCCTGTCTTACTCCCTTCCCAACCACTGCTTCTCTTTCATGTCCCTCGACTCTTATAACTGCCATCTGGTTTCTGTACAAATTGTAAATAGCCTTTCGCTCCCTGTATTTTACCCCTGCCACCTTTAGAATTTGAAAGAGAGTATTCCAGTCAACATTTTCAAAAGCCTTCTCCAAGTCTACAAATGCTAGAAACGTAGGTTTGCCTTTCCTTAATCTTTCTTCTAAGATAAGTCGTAAGATCAGTATTGCCTCACGTGTTCCCATTTTTCTACGGAATCCAAACTGATCTTCCCCGAGGTCGGCTTCTACTAGTTTTTCCATTCGTCTGTAAAGAATTCGTGTTAGTATTTTGCAGCTGTGGCTTATTAAACTGATTGTTCGGTAATTTTCACATCTGTCAACACCCGCTTTCTTTGGGATTGGAATTATTATATTCTTCCTGAAGTCTGAGGGTACCTCGCCTGTTTCATACATCTTGCTCACCAGGTGGTAGAGTTTTGTCAGGACTGGCTCTCCCAAGGCCGTCAGTAATTCCAATGGAATGTTGTCTACTCCGGGGGCCTTGTTTCGACTCAGGTCTTTCAGTGCTCTGTCAAACTCTTCACGCAGTATCGTATCTCCCATTTCATCTTCATCTACATCCTCTTCCATTTCCATAATATTGTCCTCAAGTACATCACCCTTGTATAGACCCTCTATATACTCCTTCCACCTTTCTGCTTTCCCTTCTTTGCTTAGAACTGGGCTTCCATCTGAGCTCTTGATGTTCATGCAAGTGGTTCTCTTATCTCCAAAGGTCTCTTTAATTTTCCTGTAGGCAGTATCTATCTTACCCCTAGTGAGATAAGCCTCTACATCCTTACATTTGTCCTCTAGCCATCCCTGCTTAGCCATTTTGCACTTCCTGTCGATCTCATTTTTGAGACGTTTGTACTCCTTTTTACCTGCTTCATTTACTGCATTTTTATATTTTCTCCTTTCATCAATTAAATTCAATATTTCTTCTGTTACCCAAGGATTTCTATTAGCCCTCGTCTTTTTACCTACTTGATCCTCTGCTGCCTTCACTACTTCATCCCTCAAAGCTACCCATTCTTCTTCTACTGTATTTCTTTCCCCCATTCTTGTCAATTGTTCCCTTATGCTCTCCCTGAAACTCTGTACAACCTCTGGTTCTTTCAGTTTATCCAGGTCCCATCTCCTTAAATTCCCACCTTTTTGCAGTTTCTTCAGTTTTAATCTACAGGTCATAACCAATAGATTGTGGTCAGCGTCCACATCTGCCCCTGGAAATGTCTTACAATTTAAAACCTGGTTCCTAAATCTCTGTCTTACCATGATATAATCTATCTGATACCTTTTAGTATCTCCAGGGTTCTTCCATGTATACAACCTTCTATCGTGATTCTTAAACCAAGTGTTAGCTATGATTAAGTTGTGCTGTGTGCAAAATTCTACCAGGCGGCTTCCTCTTTCATTTCTTAGCCCCAATCCATATTCACCTACTACGTTTCCTTCTCTCCCTTTTCCTACACTCGAATTCCAGTCACCCATGACTATTAAATTTTCGTCTCCCTTCACTATCTGAATAATTTCTTTTATTTCATCATACATTTCTTCAATTTCTTCGTCATCTGCAGAGCTAGTTGGCATATAAACTTGTACTACTGTAGTAGGTGTGGGCTTCGTATCTATCTTGGCCACAATAATGCGTTCACTATGCTGTTTGTAGTAGCTTACCCGCATTCGTATTTTCCTATTCATTATTAAACCTACTCCTGCATTACCCCTATTTGACTTTGTATTTATAACCCTGTATTCGCCTAACCAGAAGTCTTGTTCCTCCTGCCACCAAACTTCACTAATTCCCACTATATCTAACTTTAACCTATCCATTTCCGTTTTTAAATTTTCTAACCTACCTGCCCGATTAAGTGATCTGACATTCCACACTCCGATCCGTAGAACACCAGTTTTCTTTCTCCTGATAACGACGTCCTCCTGAGTAGTCCCCGTCCGGAGATCCGAATGGGGGACTATTTTACCTCCGGAATATTTTACCCAAGAGGACGCCATCATCATTTAATCATACAGTAAAGCTGCATGCCCTCGGGAAAAATTACGGCCGTAGTTTCCCCTTGCTTTCAGCCGTTCGCAGTACCAGCACAGCAAGGCCGTTTTGGTTATTGTTACAAGGCCAGATCAGTCAATCATCCAGACTGTTGCCCTTGCAACTACTGAAAAGGCTGCTGCCCCTCTTCAGGAACCACACGTTTGTCTGGCCTCTCAACAGATACCCCTCCGTTGTGGTTGTACCTACGGTACGGCTATCTGTATCGCTGAGGCACGCAAGCCTCCCCACCAACGACAAGGTCCATGGTTGATGGGGGGCTGAGTACACCCCGAAAAATGGCAGCAGCACATGGCGGCCCGGATGGTCACCCATCCAAATGCCGGCCACGCCCGACAGCGCTTAACTTCGGTGATCTGACGGGAACCGGTGTATCCACTGTGGCAAGGCTGTTGCGCTCTGTCGAATGGACGCATAAAATTCCCCTTTAAAAACAATTTTTTTGGTAATAGGAAACAAACTGAAGCTTTCCCGTGATACTGGGCATGATGTGAAAGACATGATGAGCAGTATTTACTTGGGCTGACTCCAGCTACTCATTGAAAAAATTAAATTGCGAAAATCTCCCAAACACCAGGGGAAATGCCCCTGACGACCTGTAGGAGAGACACACTGTGTAGGCGTGTTTCTGTGATTTGTGTTTGTGAATTTCATCTACATATCTCGAGTGGTTTTGGTTTTTTTTTCTTTATTGTGATTGCATTCCCCTGCCCCATATGGACAGGGGAGGGCTGTCAGCGGCACAATCCGCCACTCCTCAGCACAGTGACATGACAACTAATACAAGAAGAAAATGTTACATATAAGGTGATAAAAAAGTGGGACCTTAAACAGAATAAGGGGAGATAATGGAGGTAAAAATACACGGACATGGAGATGTTACATTGGGGGACAATTAAAAAAGTCGACAAAGTTAAAAAACACAGTTGGCGATTTGTAGAACACAAAAAAGACACTGAAGGCACACACACAGGTTAAAAGTTGGCCACAGTATTAAAAACACTCCAGAACAACAAACTTAAAACCCACTTGGGACATACACAGTGAAGTATAAAACTGCCAGGTGGGACCTGCCAAGGGAGAGGCCGGGGAGGAAGGAAAAGGACAGGAGAGCAAGGGGCAGCAGGGGAGGGGGCGGGATGAAGAGAGTAGGGACGTCAGTGGGTACACTAAGAGGCAGGAGACTGGTGGGGCAGGAGATGAAGAGGGAAGACAAGGCAGGAGGGAGTAGAGAAACACTGAAGGGGAGCGCAAGAGAGGGAGGGGGATAGGAAAGTCGCTCAGGAGAAGGGAGGGGTAGGAGAGGGAGCCCTGAGGAGAAAGAAGGAAGATGGGGTTAGAGTTGGGTTGGTAGGAAGGGTAGATGTCAGGGTGAAGCTCATCATCCGGGAGGGGTAGATGTTGGAAGTTGCGTTGGGAAAGGAGGTGGAGGATGTGGAGATGGAGAGAGGGTGAGACACAATACAGCAATGACTCGGGGTGGAGAGGAAGGGAGACACCAGGGGGTGAGGTGGATCAAGGTGGCGGACAATATATAGGGTGGGATGTGTTCAAGGAAAAAGAGAAGTTGAGGGAAGGGGATGAGGTCATAGAGGATGCACATGGGGGATGGAAGGCGGATGCAGAAGGCGAGGCAGAGTGCATGGCATTCGAGTATTTGAAGGGATTTATAGAACCTGGGAGGGGCGGAAATCCAAGCAATGCTGGCATAACAAAGGACGAGGCGGATCAAGGATTTGTAGGTGTGAAGGATGGTGGAAGGATGCAGACCCCATGTCCAGCTGGACAGCAGTTTCAGAAGGCAGAGTCTGTTGGGAGCTTTGTGTTCGATGGTAAGTAGATGGTGAGTCAAGGTGAGATGGTGGTCAAGGGTGAGGCCAAGGTATTTTAAGGTAGGAGTGAGGTGAATAGGACAGCCATAAATGGTGAGATAGAAATCATGGAGACAGAAAGAGTGGGTGGTGCGGCCTATGATGATTGCCTGGAGGGGAGTGGTTTTGGTTCAGGGACACAATGAAATTAGGAAATTACAAAATGGACACTGTGTGTTAACATATAGTGTTGGTAAAATACAGCCTTACATATCTGTCCAACAATTTTTAGTCACTCTATACAATTTTCACAGCCGAATCACTGTTAAATTGCCTTCCATGTCAACAGTTCCTCCGGCTGTCATCCTATCATCAGGACACCACCACAGCGGCGACACAGCCCACCACCTGGTATCGAAATCTGAAACCACAGTAGGGGGTAGCGCCGGTGGCGCCAGCAGTGGTCGCGGTCCGAACCAGGAGGACTCTGGGCCTGGTGCTTTGGTGGTGCTGCATCCGCCACAGCCACTGGTCGCAGCGCACGCTGATGACGACACCATACACGTCATCGCCGCAGTGCCGTTCGCCGTCGCCCACCACCACGAACTGCACCACGAGGTTTGTCTCTCTGTAAGACGACGGGTTCCCGGCTATTATGTTCAATCTCTCTGTATGGGCTACGTGGGAAGGTCTTGCCCTGGAGATGAAACACCATTCTTTTTGGTCACACATGTGCTTATTTGTCGGATTTTTACTTATAAATTTCCACCAATGTTAGAAATACCCAATAGACGTCATGTTACCATACAAATCTTCATGTATAGGAGTTACTTTTCTTATGTACTGAAAAATAAGCTCACATAAGAAGAAATTTTCGTCATCATATTCCACAGGCTTGAAAATACTGGAGTATAACTTTGAAAGCATTCGGTTTGAAAAGTAAACCATCAATTTAGTATTCATTGGCGCCCTCAATTAATCATGGTGTGCCACAAGGGTCTAAAATATATACAGGGTGGTCCATTGATAGTGACCAAATATCTCACGAAATAAGCATCAAAGGAAAAAACTACAAAGAACGAAACTTGTCTAGCTTGAAGGGGGAAACCAGATGGCGCTATGGTTGGCGCGCTAGATGGCACTGCCATAAGTCAAACGGATATCAACTGCGTTTTTTTTTTAAATAGGAACCCCCACTTTTTACTACATATTCGTGTAGTACGTAAAGAAATATGAATGTTTTAGTTGGACCACTTTTTTCGCTTTGTGATAGATGGTGCTGTAATAGACACAAACGTATAAGTACGTGGTATCACGTAACATTCCGCCAGTGTGGACGGTATTTGCTTCGTGACACATTACCCGTGTTAAAATGGACTGTTTACACAATTGTGGCAAAGGTCGATATATATATATATATATATATATATATATATATATATATATATAATATTCTAAAACATCAACAAATTGTTCAAGGCAAATGGACTATCTCTTTTATTTCCATCTATGATCTATTTTGGTTCTCCGAAAGCCAGTTTCATTCAACAAATGTCCATCTTCAGATCGGCATCAAAGTATGAGAAAACCAAATACAACTAGTAGACAGTTTACATCTTAAAACAACAAAGTAGGCAATAATGAAGAACATTTCTTTTATATATCTGCAAAACATGAATGTAAAAGTAATTCTTTTCATTATGACATATTTTATTGTTTTAAGATGTAGACTGTCTACAGTTGTGTTTGGTTTTCCTGTGTTTTACTGCTGATATGAACATGGTCATCGTTGACCGAAATCGTTAGTCTAACGACCAAACAGTTTTGTGATCAAAGACGAAAATAAAGTAAATTTATTGATATTTTGTGGATTACTGTTTTATTCGCGACTGTGTCACAGCTTGTGAAATGGATTATCATTTAATTTTGGGCAAATTCAGTACATAGAGTTAATCACTTCTCATGGAACTTCACAACCTATAAAATATGTTTTTCAAAAAATGAAAAATAATAAAAAGATGTGTTCAGTTTCTTCGGCTTCGAGATAGATCATAACGTTAATTGAAAAAATGATTAATGAAGCACCTTGTTTTGGCTATGTTTGCAGTACATAAGAAAACTGCTATGTGTGATTTAAAATGAAGAAACTTGTTTATTCTGCTTATTTCTACGTAGTTTGTCTATGTGAAATTGTATTCGAAATTCGCACTTACTGTGTGTTGAGATGGGACTCTTCTTACAACTGATACGGATTTCAGTAGCCCACATGCGTGAATTCCGTGAGTTCACATATGCATTGATTGGGCAATCATGACCCTTCACACAAAAGCCAATCACATCACCCAGGCTTTATGAGAATCGAAGAAGCTGTAGCTGTCATGCTGATCATATTTTTCAGTGTTGCCACTTTTGGGCGACCACATTTGGTAGCATTTTCCATATTTTCAGTCTTCTCTAACTTAGCACACTCCCTCTTACCAAGTTCTTCTGTTACAGCATTCTGTGTCTCAGTATACATCTAATGTTCACTGGATGACAATGGACGCTGTCTGCTGTAATGTTTAGCCCTTTCCTTCCTCATTTGGAGTAAGTGAAGCAACACATTTATTTTCTCAGCCAATTTCGGCTGAAAAAATGCAATATTTGTTGTGGGACATTGTGGGATATTCCCGCTTCAGCCGATATAGTTTCACAAAGTTCCGATAGGTGACAGCGCTATACGTAACCTTCAAAATGGCGTCTGTAGCGGAGGTGAGTTCGAAACACAGACCTGTCATTGAATTTGTTCTCGCGGAAAACCAAACCATCGCGGATATTCAAAACTGCTTGCGTAGTGTCTATGGAGACCTGGCTTTGAACAAAAGCATGGTGAGTGAGGCATCTTTCATCATCTCGAAAAGGTCGCACAAACCTCTCCGGCCTCCCGGATGCAGGCCAGCTCACACAGGTATGACTCCTGCAATGTTGGATCGTGCAGCACTCCCATTCGAGGTGATCTATGGATCGTGATCAAACACGTCACTGTTCAACTACTTCTTATCCGTGACAGTGCCTCAGAGAAATCTGCCCACCTGATAGGAGGTCACAAAACTTCATTGGATTATGCTTCCTCATCTTTCCTACAGGCTGGACCTCATACCTTCCAACTTCCATCTGGTTGGCCCAATGAAGGACGCACTCGGTGGGAAGCGGTACATGGATGATGAAGAGGTTACTGATGCAGCCAGACGTTGGCTCTGATGTCGACTACCAGAGTGGTACCATTCGAGTATACAGGGCCTCCCACTAAGATGGCTTACGGCCATCACATTGATGGAGATTAAGTAGAAAATAGGGTTTTATAGCCAAAAGAGTGGGGAATAATATGGTGCATTGTAATCCTGAATAAAACCACTGTTTTCAGGAAGAAAGTGCCGCATTACTCATTAAATGTTCCTCATATCATATCTGACACTTCCTGACAAAGTAGAATACTGTGTGAGACTTGGACTCAAGAGGTGGAACCTTCCCAATTTCCCATGACATCCATTCTCCCTTGAGTGCTATTCCAGTAACCTTCGTTTCCATTCTTCTGTATATTATTCTTGTCACCAACTTGGATGCACAAAGTCTCAAGATGATTGTACGAGGGTCACTTCAAAAGAAATGCACACTATTTTTCTAAAAATGCTCTTTTCATTCTGCATGTGTGAAAGTTTTACAGTGTGTAGATAAATCCTTCCCGCTTGTTTCCAAACTTAGTTTAACCTGTTCCCGTGAATAGCGCCGTCACAGCATATCTTCAAGATGGCTGCTACACTTGACGTTCGTCAGAAGCAACGTGCTGTCGTATAATTCCTGCGCTGTGAAAACGAGACAGTGATAAACATCCACAAGAGGTTGAAAAAGGTGTATGGATATGCTGCTGTCGATCGCAGTACAGTTAGTCGGTGGGCAAGCAGGTTACGCGATGGAAGCGGGCACGGCAATATTGAGGATTGTCTTCGCACCGGCCGGCCTCGTACTGCACACACTCCACACAATGTGCAGAGACTGCTGACTGCTGACAGACGCATCACAGTGAACGAATTGTCACACTACATTGGGATAGGGGAAGGAAGTGTTTGCAGAATACTGAAAGTGTTGGCGTTAAAAACGGGTTGTGCCAGATGGGTTCCCAGGATGTTGACAGTGGCTCAGCCGGCCGGAGTGGCCGAGCGGTTCTAGGCGCTACAGTCTGGAACCGCGCGACCGCTATGGTCGTAGGTTCGAATCCTGCCTTGGGCACTGATGTTTGTGATGTCAGGTTAGTTAGGTTTAAGTAGTTCTAAGTTCTAGGGGACTGATGACCACAGCTGTTAAGTCCCATAGTGCTCAGAGCCATTTGAACCATTTCGCAGTGGCTCACAAAGAAACAAGAAAAAATGGTATGCAGCGAACTTTTGCAACAGTACGAGAATGGTGGAGATGAATTTCTTGGAAGAACTGCGACAGGTGATGAAACATGGCTCCATCATTTTTCAGCAGAGACGAAGAGGCAATCAATGGAGTGGCATCATGCAAATTCACCCAAGAAAAAAATTCAAAACCACACCTTCTGCTGGAAAAGTTATGGCTGCGGTGTTTTTCGATTCCGAAGGACTCTTGCTTGTGGACATCGTGCCAAGTGGAACCACCATAAATTCTGTATATGTGACGACACTGAAGAAACTTCAAGCTCGACTGAGTCGTGTTCGACCACATCGGCAAAAGCAGGATATTGTTTTGCTGTTGCACGACAATGCACGGCCACATGTCAGTCAAAAAACCGTGGAAGCGATCACAAAACTCGGATGGACAACACTGAAACACCCGCCTCACAGTCCTGACCTGGCTCCATGTGACTATCATCTCTTTGGGAAACTGAATGACTCTCTTCGTGGAACAAAGTTTGAAGATGATGACTCCCTTGTGCTAGCTGCCAAACAGTGGCTCCAACAGGTTGCTCCAGAATTTTACCGTGCGGGTATAGAGGCGCTGGTTCCAAGATGGCGTAAGGCAGTTGAGAGGGATGGAAATTATCTGGAGAAATGAAAATATTGTTCCTAAAGGATGTATCTACACACTGTAAAACTTTCAAACATGTAGAATCTACTCTGTAGGAATGAGCATGGGTTTCGAAAAAGACGGTCGTGTGAAACCCAGCTCGCGCTATTCGTCCACGAGACTCAGAGGGCCATAGACACGGGTTCACAGGTAGATGCCGTGTTTCTTGACTTCCGCAAGGCGTTCGATACAGTTCCCCACAGTCGTTTAATGAACAAAGTAAGGGCATACGGACTATCAGACCAATTGTGTGATTGGATTGAAGAGTTCCTAGATAACAGAACGCAGCATGTTATTCTCAATGGAGAGAAGTCTTCTGACGTAAGAGTGATTTCAGGTGTGCCGCAGGGGAGTGTCGTAGGACCGTTGCTATTCACAATATACATAAATGACCTTGTGAATGACATCGGAAGTTCACTGATGCTTTTTGCAGATGATGCTGTGGTGTATCGAGATGTTGTAACAATGGAAAATTGTACTGTAATGCAGGGGGATCTGCAGCGAATTGATGCATGGTGCAGGGAATGGCAATTGAATCTCAATGTAGACAAGTGTAATATGCTGCGAATACATAGAAAGCTAGATCCCTTATCATTTAGCTTCAAAATAGCAGGTCAGCAACTGGAAGCAGTTAATTACGTAAATTATCTGGGAGTACGCATTAGGAGTGATTTGAAATGGAATGATCATGTATAGTTGATCGTCGGTAAAGCAGATGCCAGACTGAGATTCATTGGAAGAATCCTAAGGAAATGCAATCCGAAAACAAAGGAAGTAGGTTACAGTACGCTTATTCACCCACTGCTCGAATACTACTCAACAGTGTGGGATCCGTATCAGATAGGGTTGATAGAAGAGATAGAGAAGATCCAACGGAGAGCAGCGCGCTTCGATGCAGGATCATTTAGTAATCGCGAAAGCGTTACGGAGATGATAGATAAACTCCAGTGGAAGATTCTGCTAGAGAGACGCTCAGTAGCTCGGTACGGGCTTTTGTTAAAGTTTCGAGAACATACCTTCACCGAAGAGTCAAGCAGTATATTGCTCCCTCCTACGTATATCTCGCGAAGAGAC
This sequence comes from Schistocerca cancellata, assembly GCF_023864275.1. Taxonomy (NCBI): domain Eukaryota; kingdom Metazoa; phylum Arthropoda; class Insecta; order Orthoptera; family Acrididae; genus Schistocerca; species Schistocerca cancellata. The sequence continues at coordinate 53,523,712 of NC_064635.1, read as the reverse complement.
CGTGAGGATAAAAACAGAGAGATTAGAGCCCACACAGAAGCATACCGACAATCCTTCTTTCCACGAACAATACGAGACTGGAGTAGAAGGGAGAACCGATAGAGGTACTCAAGGTACCCTCCGCCACACACCGTCAGGTGGCTTGCGGAGTATGGATGTAGATGTAGAATAAAATATGGATTTAAAAAAAAAACAGTGTGCATTTCGTTTGGAGTGACCCTCGTATAATGGCTGTCACACTTACCTGCCCTCGCCCTGTTTGTCCACAGGCAGACCACGTGCTGTCGAAGAGCACCACGCTGACCCTAGCCCAGCACGACAGCGACCCACACGTGCTGGCCAAGACGACGACGGTGACCACGGTGACGCAGCACGACAACGCGCCACTGCTCGTGGTGCACGCACCGGACGCTCCCGTGGTGCTGCTTCACCACCCAGCCGCGTCCCAGTCCTCCACGTCGACCACGACTGTGCACAAGCCCCCGGTCACACACAACCTGCTACGCGTGCCCCTCGGTGGCTTCGGAGTCGGAGTCACGTTCGGTGGTGCCGGGGCGGGACACGGCTTCTATGCAGCAGGGTGACACGCTCGTTGCCTCTGACTCCATAAATAATATTCTACATCACGATTTAATCTGTTTATGCAGAACATCCAATAAACAGCAGATTCTCTGGGGTGATAAGTAACCACACATTTATTTGTTTAGGAAATTCGAACACAAAAACTATTTTGAGAGTAGTCTTATCAACGTTTTTCACGTCTCTTGTTGTTGTGGTCTTCAGTCCTGAGACTGGGTTGATGCACCTTTTCCTGCTACTCTATCCTGTGCAAGCTTCTTCATCTCCCAGTACCTACTGCAACCTACAACCTTCTAAAACTGCTTAGTGTATTCATCTCTTGGTCTCCCTCTACGTTTTTTACCCTCCACGTTGCCCTCCAATACTAAATTGGTGATCCCTCGATGTCTCAGAACATGTCCTACCAACCGATCCCTTCTTCTAGTCAAGTTGTGCCACAAACTCCTCTTCTCCCCAATTCTATTCAATACCTCCTCATTAGTTATGTGATTTACCCATCTAATCTTCAGCATTCTTCTGTAGCACCACATTTCGAAAGCTTCTATTCTCTTCTTGTCCAAACTATTTATCGTCCATGTTTCACTTCCATTCATGGCTACACACCATACAAATACTTTCAGAAATGACTTCCTGACACTTAAATCTATACTCGATGTTAACAAATTTCTCTTCTTCAGAAACGCTTTCCTTGCCATTGCCAGTCTACACTTTATATCCTCTCTACTTCGACCATCATCAGTTATTTTGCCCCTCCTTTACTACTTTAAGTGTCTCATTTCCTAATCTAATTTCCTCAGCATCACCCGACTTAATTCGACTACATTCCATTATCCTCGTTTTCCTTTTGTTGATGTTCATCTTATACCCTCCTTCCAAGACACCGTCCATTCCATTCAACTGCTCTTCTAAGTCCTTTGTTGTCTCTGACAGAATCAGAATGTCATCGACGAACCTCAAAGTTTTTATTTCTTCTCCATGGATTTTAATACTTACTCCGAACTTTTCTTTTGTTTCACGTCTAACTATCGACATTTATAGAAATCTGAAGAGAAAAAGTCGTCTCCTACACGCGAAATTCATATTGAAAGTGGGTGACAACGAACTTGAAGGCCAAAACTAGTTGTGTGTAGTGAAACAAATTTTACATCTGGAACTGCTTTCTTACCTAATATCTCAATAATGCAGTTACTCCTCTTATAGGAACTGCCTTCAATTGCAATCTTTGCTGCATTCTATTAAGTCACAGAGCAAATATAAATGAACAAGCTCAGGGAGTTCAATCAACAAAGCACAAAAACACCCTCTATAACTTGCCCTTAACTAGAGCTGATCAGAGCCCTACATAGTTCAGAGCTGGTTAGCGCCTGAGGTACGGACTCATCCTACAATTTATATACTTAACTGACACATCGTAGGCAGCCTGCGACACATTTGTGAACAGTACCTGCACCAAGGCTACAAAAACGTGATGCCGCTGCTGTATGCACCACTTCAATGTGTTACAAGTCCTGCACTCGGAAATCTGGTGATGATGAATGAGATGGAAATAGTTAACGAAAGTAAAAATTCTCTGCTGTAAAAGGTAGAAACTCAGTGAAAAACGGCATCTGGAAAACTATAGACTTGAATTTTTTTATGCTTTACAGTACTGTTACAAGAAAACTACACAACTGATAACGCTTCAACTTGAAGCATGTGAGAATGACAAATGTTTTCTTTGATGTTAATTCTTGTTACTTCCTTTAAAAAATGTATAATTATGAATTAAATTAATGGTAAATTCAAATAAAACACAAATGCTCCAGTTAATTTCCCAGCTCATTTTTTTCTAACGAACCATGATGTATTCAGTTTGAAGAGACTTTTTAGCTGAGGGAAACCAAGCTACGAGGGCTATCCAGAAAGCAAGTTCCGATAGGTCGCGAAATGGAAACCACTGTAAAAATCCGATGAGCCTTTGCACAGATGTGTTGGGCAGTGTCTGTAGAACGCCTGTCGATCGCGCCACATCGCTCTTTTCAGTTCCGAGCGTACAGTGAGCACGTAAATGTACCTAGGAAATAGTGTCTCCAGCCAAGTACGAGGGCCTGGTGAGAAATTTCGCCTGAAGCTATGCAGCCCACGTAACTCAACTGTCACGCTGTTCCTTCTTCATGAAAATTCTCAGCTGCATTCTGCAGGGGCAATCAAGACGCTCCTGCAGTGTTCTCAGTGGGAAGTGTTTGATCACCCACAACAGAAAAAGCAATTGACACCCCTCCCCCTGAGTTTCATCTCTGCTCGCATGAACCGCTGCCTATGAAGACAACATTTTGGCACAGACGACGAGCTGTAGACCTGCGTAGGGAATTAGCGGGAAGCACTGGCGGCTGCCTTCTATGACAAGGGTATTGAAAACTGGTACAACGCCACGACAAATGTCTAAGTCGGAGCGGCGATTATTTAGATAATTAGCTGGGAGTTGTGGCTAACTGTTGCAAATAAAACATTTTTGATTTTTACAGTAGTGCCAATTTCGCGGACGATCGGAACTTACTTTCTGGATAGCCCTCGTATTTCTGGAGCTTATCAGCTCCATAATCTTGTCTGTTTCTGTGGTGGAGGGCAGATTTTTTTGTAATAAAACAGTTTGGTCCAGAGTCACCCTGAAGAGATTGCAGCCATGTGCTATCGGCTCTCTGCATGTGCACATATCAACCCTTCCCCCACACAAGATGTGTTCAGCCATGTTGCGTGCACAATTCCAAGGTGGAGTGTGCGCAGAGTAAGTTGGCTGCACCTGTGCAGACGGTTTGTTACGAGAGGGGGTAACCATCATGTCGGGGTAGTGCATGGTAGTGGAGATGCAGTTTGACAGCTGAAGCCTGTACACAAATGTATAACTTGCGTAGATTTCAAGTTTGCTCAGTACCACCAGTAATTCTTTCACAGTCAATAATACTGAAAAACAGGGTCAACAGAAGCGTCCGGTCCACACGTCTGCTTTGGCCCTTGACTTAATGACGGTGTGGTGTGTGACGTCACTACGGCGTGGAGGTTTGTAGATGTCATGTTGTATTTCACGATGCCCTCTGGTGGTGGCTGTGGACGTGCCGGATTTAATGTGTGGCATTCGGTTCATTGGGTATTGCTTGTCATCGTGGTAACGAAGTTCTGAGTTTAGGTGGTTGGTGCAGCAACGTGGGTTGCAGAAGTATTTTCAACGAGTTATTAAGGTCTTTTTTGTTTGTTTGTGTTTGATGTTTTGGTTAGGTGTGATTAGTTTGTTGTGTGTGTGTGTGTGTGTGTGTGTGTGTGTGTGTGTGTGTGTGTGTGTACGCGCGTGGGGTGGTAGTGCCAGAGGCTTTTGTTGGTAAGTAATATTTGTTTTGGTTTTATTCTATATACTTTGTACATCATAAGAATAAACCTGATACAAACAAACGCAAACACGATGACTGGTCAGCAGCCATAGCTCTCGTACACTGGTATTGTCCCACTCTTGGAAGTAGGTCCAACTTATATACAGGGTGAGTCACCTAACGTTACCGCTGGATATACGAGGGCAGTTCAATAAGTAATGCAACACTTTTTTTTTCTCAAACAGGTGTTGTTTTATTCAGCATTGAAATACACCAGGTTATTCCCCAATCTTTTAGCTACACAACACTATTTTTCAACGTAATCTCCATTCAATGTCTCGGCCTTACGCCACCTTGAAATGAGGGCCTGTATGCCTGCACGGTACCATTCCACTGGTCGATGTCGGAGCCATCGTCGTACTGCATCAATAACTTCTTCATCATCCGCGTAGTGCCTCCCACAGAATGCGTCCTTCAATGGGCCAAACATATGGAAATCCGACGGTGCAAGATCGGGGCTGTAGGGTGCATGAGGAAGAACAGTCCACTGAAGTTTCGTGAGCTCCTCTCGGGTGCGAAGACTTGTGTGAGGTCTTGCGTTGTCATGAAGAAGGAGAAGTTCGTTCAGATTTTTGTGCCTACGAACACGCTGAAGTTGTTTCTTCAATTTCTGAAGAGTAGCACAATACACTTCAGAGTTGATCGTTTGACCATGGGGAAGGACATCGAACAGAATAACCCCTTCAGCGGTAGGGGAGTGGGTGTGGCGCCACTCCATTGATTGCCGTTTTGTTTCAGGTTCGAAGTGATGAACCCATGTTTCATCGCCTGTAACAATCTTTGACAAGAAATTGTCACCCTCAGCCACATGACGAGCAAGCAATCCCGTACAGATGGTTCTCCTTTGCTCTTTATGGTGTTCGGTTAGACAACGAGGGACCCAGCGGGAACAAACCCTTGAATATCCCAACTGGTGAACAATTGTGACAGCACTACCAACAGAGATGTCAAGTTGAGCACTGAGTTGTTTGATGGTGATCCGTCGATCATCTCGAACGAGTGTGTTCGCACGCTCCGCCATTGCAGGAGTCATAGCTGTGCACGGCCGGCCCGCACGCGGGAGATCAGTCAGTCTTGCTTGACCTTGCGGCGATGATGATACACGCTTTGCCCAACGACTCACCGTGCTTTTGTCCACTGCCAGATCACCTTAGACATTCTGCAAGCGCCTATGAATATCTGAGATGCCCTGGTTTTCTGCCAAAAGAAACTCGATCACTGCCCGTTGTTTGCAACGCACATCCATTACAGACGCCATTTTAACAGCTCTGTACAGCGCTGCCACCTGTCGGAAGTCAATGAAACTATAGGAGACGAAGCGGGAATATTTGAAAATATTCCACAAGAAATTTCCGGTTTTTTCAACCAAAATTGGCCGAGAAAAAAAATGTGTTGCATTACTTATTGAAGTGCCCTCGTATTTCGTAAACCACATCAAATACTGACGAACCGATTCCACAGACCGACCGTGAGGAGAGGGGCTAGTGTAATTGTTTAATACAAACCATACAAAAATGCACGGAAGTATGTTTTTTAACACAAACCTACGTTTTTTTAAATGGAACCATGTTAGTTTTGTTAGCACATCTGAACATATAAACAAATGCGTAATCAGTGCCGTTTGTTGCATTGTAAAATGTTAATTACATCCGGAGATATTGTAACCTAAAGTTGACGCTTGAAACCTCCGACGTTCAGTTGCGTGTTGTAACAAACACGGGCCACGGTCGGCGAGCAGCATCTGCAGGGACATATTTACGATGACGACCGTGTTTACGAGTGTGGCTGTAGTGCACTGTTGTGGTTTGGTCTAGCTGCCGCAGTGTCCGCATGTAGCGCTTGCAGCTATTGTTATTCTGCATTCGTCTCCGCACGCAGACCAACTGTAGTACACCGTGTTACCAGACGTCTGTGATAGTGTAGTGTTGTAGGAACTGTGACCATGGTGTATTCGAACTCTGAAAAGGCGGAGATGATACTCATCTATGGCGAGTGTCGACGAAATGCAGCTGAAGCGTGCAGGGTGTATGCAGAACGGTACCCGGACAGAGAGCATCCAACGTGCCACACATTGCAAAACATCTACCGCCAACTGTATGCAACAGGTATGGTCGTAGCACGCAAACGGGTCCGTAACAGGCCCGTCACAGGAGAAGCGGTTGCAGTTGGTGTGTTAGCTGCTGTTGCCATGAACCCACACATGAGTACACGGGACACTGCGAGAGCCGGTGGACTGAGTCAAAGTAGTGTCATGCGCATACTGCATCGTCACCGCTTTCACCCGTTTCATGTGTCGCTACATCAGCAATTACATGGTGATGACTTTAATCATCGAGTGCAATTCTGTCAATGTGCATTAACAGAGAATGCGTTGCAGTTCTACCTGTTTACCGATGAAGCGGGTTTCACAAACCACGGGGCAGTGAATCTACGGAACATGCATTACTGGTCCGTGGACAATCCTCGCTGGCTCATACAGGTAGAGCGACAGCGACCGTGGACTGTAAATGTATGGTGCGGAATCATTGGCGACCACCTCATTGGTCCTCACTTCATTGCAGGGGCCCAAACAGCTGCAACATACATCGCGTTTCTACAGAATGATCTGCCAACGTTGCTCGAAAATGTCCCACTGGAAACGCGTCGACGTATGTGGTATCAGCATGATGGCGCACCTGCACATTCCGCAATTAACACTAGGCTGACCCTTGACAGGATGTTCGACGGCCGTTTCATAGGACGTGGAGGACGCATAAATTGGCCAGCCCGTTCTCCTGATCTTACACCTCTGGACTTCTTTCTGTGGGGTACGTTAAAGGAGAATGTGTACCGTGATGTGCCTACAACCCCAGAGGATATGAAACAACGTATTGTGGCAGCCTGCGGCGACATTACACCAGATGTACTGCGGCATGTACGACATTCATTACGCCAGAGATTGCAGTTGTGTGCAGTAAATGATGGCCACCACATTGAACATCTATTGGCCTGACATGTCGGGACACACTCTATTCCACTCCGTAATTGAAAACGGAAACCACGTGTGTACGTGTACCTCATCCCTCATGGTAATGTACATGTGCGTCATTGAAAAAGACCATTAAAAAGGTATTAGCATGAGGACGTAATGCGCTGTTCCAGTCTCTTCTGTACCTAAGGTCCATCACCGTTCCCTTTGGATCCCTACGTAATTCGGTGCTCTCCGATACACACGATCGAACAGCGGAGGAGTGGTACTCAAGCGTCAACTTTAGGTTACAATATCTCCAGATGTAATTAACATTTTACAAAGCAACAAACGGCACTGATTACGTATTTGTTTGTATGTTCAGATGTGCTAACAAAACTAACGGGGTTCCAATAAAAAAACGTATGTTTGTGTTAAAAAACATACTTACGTGCATTTTTTTATGGTTTGTATTAACCAATTACACTAGCCCCTCTCCTCACGTTCGGTTTGTGGAATCGATTCGTCAGTATTTGATGTGGTTTACGAAATATATCCAGCGGTAATGTTAGGTTGCTCACCCTGTATTGTATAAGATATCTTATTACTGTCATTGTACATGAAACTTTAAGACATTCTGATGTATTAACAGCCGTCAAAATTTTTCTTAATCATACTTTAGCTACGTAATTTTAGTTTCAAAAATCGTTTACAGTCACAGTCTCGATAAACGCTACTAGTGCCCTGATTGTCTCGTTAGTATACATACTGCAGCCGCCCGGTTAGCCGTGCAATGTACGGCGTTCCAGAGTGGGAAGGAGCGTCTGGTCCCCCACACGAATCCGCCCGGCGGACTTCTGTCATGGTCCAGTGAACCGGCCAGTCTGTGGAGGGTTTTTAGGCGGTTTTCCATCTGCCTCGGCGAATGCGGGCTGGTTCCCCTTATTCCACCTCAGCTACACTAAGTCGGAGATGGCTGCGCAAACAAGTTCTCCACGTACGCGTACACCACCATTACTCTACCACACAAAAATAGGAGTTACACTCGTCTTTGGTGAGACGTTCCCTGGGGGGGGGGGGGGGGGGGGAGAGGAGGGTGTAGGGTCCACTGGATGCCGAACCGCACAATAACCCTGAAAGAGTGGTTCGGTGTGGGGCAGCGGAGGGGTGAAGTGGACAGCGGGAGTCGTTGTGGGGTTGTGGACCACTGCGGCTGCGGCGGGGACGGAGCCTCTCCGTCGTTTCTAGGCCCCTGGTTAGCATACAATACAATACAATGGATGACACTGTTTCCTGCTTCGTAGTGAAATACGCACGCAAAACACTGTTAACGGCGAGAAACTAGTTGTTCTTAATGGCTTTCACAAGCTTACAAAGGAAAAACAGTTCTGACGTTTTTCGAGGAATACTACACTCCTGGAAATGGAAAAAAGAACACATTGACACCGGTGTGTCAGACCCACCATACTTGCTCCGGACACTGCGAGAGGGCTGTACAAGCAATGATCACACGCACGGCACAGCGGACACACCAGAAACCGCGGTGTTGGCCGTCGAATGGCGCTAGCTGCGCAGCATTTGTGCACCGCCGCCGTCAGTGTCAGCCAGTTTGCCGTGGCATACGGAGCTCCATCGCAGTCTTTAACACTGGTAGCATGCCGCGACAGCGTGGACGTGAACCGTATGTGCAGTTGACGGACTTTGAGCGAGGGCGTATAGTGGGCATGCGGGAGGCCGGGTGGACGTACCGCCGAATTGCTCAACACGTGGGGCGTGAGGTCTCCACAGTACATCGATGTTGTCGCCAGTGGTCGGCGGAAGGTGCACGTGTCCGTCGACCTGGGACCGGACCGCAGCGACGCACGGATGCACGCCAAGACCGTAGGATCCTACGCAGTGCCGTAGGGGACCACACCGCCACTTCCCAGCAAATTAGGGACACTGTTGCTCCTGGGGTATCGGCGAGGACCATTCGCAACCGTCTCCATGAAGCTGGGCTACGGTCCCGCACACCGTTAGGCCGTCTTCCGCTCACGCCCCAACATCGTGCAGCCCGCCTCCAGTGTTGTCGCGACAGGCGTGAATGGAGGGACGAATGGAGACGTGTCGTCTTCAGCGATGAGAGTCGCTTCTGCCTTGGTGCCAATGATGGTCGTATGCGTGTTTGGCGCCGTGCAGGTGAGCGCCACAATCAGGACTGCATACGACCGAGGCACACAGGGCCAACACCCGGCATCATGGTGTGGGGAGCGATCTCCTACACTGGCCGTTCACCACTGGTGATCGTCGAGGGGACACTGAATAGTGCACGGTACATCCAAACCGTCATCGAACCCATCGTTCTACCATTCCTAGACCGGCAAGGGAACTTGCTGTTCCAACAGGACAATGCACGTCCGCATGTATCCCGTGCCACCCAACGTGCTCTAGAAGGTGTAAGTCAACTACCCTGGCCAGCAAGATCTCCGGATCTGTCCCCCAGTGAGCATGTTTGGGACTGGATGAAGCGTCGTCTCACGCGGTCTGCACGTCCAGCACGAACGCTGGTCCAACTGAGGCGCCAGGTGGAAATGGCATGGCAAGCCGTTCCACAGGACTACATCCAGCATCTCTACGATCGTCTCCATGGGAGAATAGCAGCCTGCATTGCTGCGAAAGGTGGATATACACTGTACTAGTGCCGACATTGTGCATGCTCTGTTGCCTGTGTCTATGTGCCTGTGGTTCTGTCAGTGTGATCATGTGATGTATCTGACCCCAGGAATGTGTCAATAAAGTTTCCCCTTCCTGGGACAATGAATTCACGGTGTTCTTATTTCAATTTCCAGGAGTGTATGTAATAAACAGTAAGTCGTAGTCTGATGATATAGGGGGAGTAACCGCTAGCGTCGTAGAATGATAAGCACGTATGCTGTGGGGCGGCAGTTCGAATCGCCTTCTGCGCTAGAACTTTTTCTTCGATTTCAATATTTAAATCATTTAAACACCAATTTCCTCAAATATATGTTAACTCGTACTTAACAATCATTTTTTCAGGAAAAATCCACGTCTTCCATGTTTCTTATCACTTATCGCAAGCAAAATTCTAGTTTTCATTGCAAATATAAATGATTAAGTATCGATATTTTATAAAAAAAAGTTAAACATTGCTGAAGTTAAGAAAACATTACAGAATCAAACTTTTTTGGAGTAAAACGAAAAATCAAATACTTTTCATTTGAATATGCCAATTGTTTTGTAGGATAGGTGTCCCATCACACGAGCCAGTGAGATACGTGTCATAGAAGCATGGAAAAAAATAATTTCTACGGCGTCGAGCACACTGTATAAATGCTGCATTTTTACAGTTGTCACCGTACTACTGCTATCTGAACCCTACAGAACTGATCTGGAGCCAAGTTAAGGGATTCGTCGCGAGGAATAATAAGACATTTAGGCTGCCAACCGTACTACAACTGATATACAAAGCTTTGTGACACATAACTGCCGAACAATAGTGAGATGCAGACCAGCAGGTCATAAAAAAGGAGGAGGAAATGTAGACTTTTTGGTGGCTCGGGATTCTGTTGCTGATCGCCTCGTTATCGACATAGCAGTACTGAAGTGTGTTCCTTGGCGTCCAGTATGGAAGGACTTCAGAGATTACCAGACACCTCCAGTGGCTGCACGGGAAATCAATAGCGCGCTTTTACGCCACACATAGCTCATGTAGAAAAATTACCCTTGCTAAAGTCAGGAATTTCCATCACTGTTGTTTTTAATTACAATATTGCGTTAGCTAAGATCGAAACCATGTTATGTTTTCTATCCGGTCACTTCAGAAGAGTGTCTCCTAAGTTTTGCAATGTGTTATTTCCTTCGGTTTAAAAATCAAATGGCATTCGAAGCTATATTGTTCTCTGCCTGTCTCTTTTTACATTTTTGCTGCAACTGTTCACATCACTACAGGTTAGCTGGATCACTTGCTTTGTCAGTACTGTCCAAGCTAAATGCGCCTGTAAAGTTGCTACCCCGTGTCATTGCTGAGTCGACGTATACATAACGCACAGGGTAAAATGTATCCTCACTATCGTTTTTGACTGTACTCGGGACAGCTTGGCTTCCACTTCATGCGATGCGAAATCCAAAGAGGTTCCAACAAATGTGGAAGAATACATAGTGCAATGTTTACATGAGATTTATTCTTACGATTAATAGAGTATAGTAATTGTGATGTTTTGCATGTTGTGTCTTTATGGTAGGTCAGTTGTGTTTTAATCGACGTAGTGAATTATGGGGTATTTAGGTTTCTGAGTTGGGACTTTGGTTCCATGTTTCGGAGCTGCAGGGGTTGGTTTTTTGGTATTTGGTATAGCAGCGGTTGAGCAATTAAGTCAAGGGAGATATCCGATTCCTGTGGTTTTGTTGTAGTAGCGGAATACTCTAATGGTGGATGGCCTGCAATGAAGCGGACACAGTCGTCTTTTGCTGGGGCCAAGTGGCTCCAGCAGTCTCTAACAAAGGAAGGGTAGAATAAAATGCTGTGATGTATGACCCCAAGTTGTTCCTCTCCCTAGCAACAGCATGGGAGGAACGTAGGGCTACAGAAAGAAAGAGCCATATTCGCCTCATTATTTAGTGTGCAGCAGAACCAATGGGAACTCCTTTCTGGATTTGAAGCCTCTTTTTTTCCTTGAGCACCTAGAGGATAAGTTTGGGGAAGTGACAGCGCTGTCGAAAATGTGCAATGGGTCACTTCTGATTCAGACAGCATCCCAGCCCAGTCCCGATCGTTACTCGCCTGTGACAAGCTGCGTGGTATTCCTGTTTTGGTCATTCCCCATAAAAGTTTCAACATGTTCCAGGGAATTATTTTTCATCACGACCTACTGCTGCAGTCCGACGACGAGCTACTTGCCAATTTACAACTATGGGGCGTTCACTTCGTCTGGTGCATCTATAGGGGGCCTAAGGACAATTGTGTTGTCACCGGTGCCTTCACTTTGACCTCTGAGGGTGATTCGTTACCTGACGATGTGACGTCAAACCTTACACCTCTCCCCCAATTCGGTGCTTTAAATGCTGCAAATCTGGGCATATGTCCTCCCAGTGCAGTTCCAACACCACATGTAGAGACTGCAGACGTTCGCTGCATCCGAATACTCCATGTGCGCCTCCTCCCATCAGTGTCAACTGTGGAGAGCACCACTCCCCTTGCTCGCTAGACCGCTCAGTACTCCATAAGGAGCGGAGTAAAAGACCCTGAACAGGCTGTCTTATTGCGAGGCTAAAGTAACATATGAAAGGCTGAACACTGGTCGAATGCTAATATGATGGCTTCACTCTCCATGACTCCATTATGCCCCTTGTCTAAGCTTACTCCAGTGGGCCCTCAGGGTCGCCCATCTACATCCCCCCACATGCTGTTTGGGGCCACATCTTCTTCTATTGCTTTGGATGCTCGTTGGGAGCATGCGCCCCCCCCCCACCCCCAAATGCCAGGGACATTGGTTCTCTCCCCCCAGCTGGAGAAGTAACAGCCTCCTCTGGCTTGTCCTATGTGGAAAGCTTCCGTTTGGACTCTACCTTCCACAGTCCGCCCCTTGTGGTCAAGTGGACACCTGCCTGTGGGTGAAAGAGCGGGCTAGCTGCTTGTCAAAGGGCTTCACGGTCTTCCTCTGTCCCTTAAGCTATTTCCAAGAAGACCTAGCAAGCCCCTAAAGAGTGGCGAGAGGACAAACAAACAAAGAAGAAATCTGTTTGGAAACAGGAGACTCCAGTGGCCCCCACACCACCACTCCCTAAAAGTTCTGCATCCAAGGATGAGGTGGAGATTTTGGCATCCCCTGAGGACCTAGATCTCTCTGATGTCAGAGATGCAATGGTACTGGCTGCAAACTGGTGGCGGCAGGTGACACTGAGGTGTGATTTGCCTCCTTGGTATCTTCACGCCTTCCGTGACCACAGAAGGTGTCATCCTCCAGTGGAACTGCGGCGGTTTTTTCTCCCACCTGGCTGAGTTACAACAACTCTTAAGTGTAACACCTGCTTTTTGCATTGTCCTTCAGGAAACCTGATTTCCCACAATGTTGACCACAGCCCATTGTGGCTGTTGGGAGTACTACAAAAACCATACTGACTGTGACAGTCAGGTGGAGTTTGTATCTATGTCCTTACCTCTGTCGGTAGCGAAGCTGTGCCCCTTCAAACACCATTAGAAGCTGTGGCTGCAGGATGAGAGCAATGCAGGAAATTACCTTATGTAACATCTGCCTCCCCCCAGATGGTGAAGCACTGCCCCATGTATCACTGCACTAATTTCCAATTCCTCCCACCTTTGTGAGGTAGAACCAAAGTTACTATCCATGGTAAAGAGGTCGAGGACCTTCTCTAACTCAACTCGACCTTTGTCTCCCAAAAAACAGGTGTCCCCACACATTTCTGTGTGGCACATGGCGCCTATTCGGCCATTGATCTCTCGATTTGCATTCCTGGTCTTCTCCCATCTATCCACTGGAGAGCTCAAGACGCCCTGTGTGGCAGTGACCACTTTCCACTCTTCCTGTCCCTGCCCCAGCCCAAATAGGCTCTTCCCAAGGCTGAATGGGACGCTTTCAGCTTCACTACCACCTTTCCCTTGAGAACCTCATTGCTTCCAAACGTTTCCATGCCCAGGTCTGCCTACACATTTCCACAAACCTCTCCTTTCCAGGTTTGGACCAAGCTCCGATGACTTTACTGCTATCAGACTGCTGAAGGTGAACCTGGAATTTGTACACGTGGAGCTGCCAATCCAGACGTAATCACAGAGCATCTTGCTGAACATTATGCTTACACCGCTGCATCTGAGAGTTACCGCTCCACCTTTCATCTCCTCAAACAGTGGGTGTAACAATAACATCTATCTCTTGCCCCATGCCAACCTAAGCCATATAATGCTCTTCTCAGTGAATGAGAATTTCTCAGAGCCGTTGCCGACTGTCCTGACACATCACCTGGCCCAGACTGCATCCATTCCCAAATGTGTAAACGTCTGTCAGCAGATTACCAGCGCCACCTCGTTGTCATCTTCAACTGCATCAGGAGTGAAGGCGAATTCCCGTTGCAATGGCGAGAAAGTATTACCGTTCCAGTGCTAATGCCTGGTAAGAATCCACTAGATGTGGACAGTTATCAGCCTCACCAACATTCTGTGCAACCAGCTCAAACATATGGTGAGCTGGAGGATGTGTTGGCTCTTTGAGTCTCGGAGCCTTTTGGCTCCATTCCAGGGTGGTTTCCGCCAAGGGCTCTCCATCATCGACAATTTGGTGCCGCGCGGGATTAGCTGAGCGGTCTAAGGCGCTGCAGTCATGGACTGTGCAGCTGGTCCCTGCGGAGGTTCGAGTACTCCCTCGGGCATAGGTGTGTGTGTGTGTTTGTCCTTAGAATAATTTAGGTTAAGTAGTGTGTAAGCTTAGGGACTGATGACCTTAGCAGTTAAGTCCCATAAGATTTCACACACATTTGAACATTTGAACATTTGACAATTTGGTCCACCTGGAGTTTCCCAGCGACAATCCCTTGTCATTGTCTTTCTTGACCTGATCAAGGCCTACGATACCACTTGGCAACACTATATCCCCACTACTCTGCATGAGTAAAGCCTCTGGGGCCTGCTCCCAGTTTTATATGGAACTTCTTGTCACTCCAACCTCACTCTAAGCGTCCGTGTTTCCTACAGTGCACCCCATATTCAAGAGATTTGGGTCTAACAGAACTGTGTCCTGAGTGTCCCACTCTTTTTAGTTGCTGTCAATGGTCTGACAGTAGCAGTTGGGTCCTAAGTATTTCCCCTCCTACAGACTCCCCATTTTTGTATTTTCTGTTGCTCCTCTCCTATTGGTGTGGCTAAACGCCAGCTGCAGGAAGCCATATGGAAGGCGCAGTCTTGGGCCCTCATTCATGCTCTCAGTTTTCGTCCGTCAAGACTTGTTGTGTCATGCAGTTCTGTCATTGTCGTACTGTCCACTCCCATCCACTACTTTACCTCGATGACCAACTACTTGATGTAGTGGAGACTTACTGCTTTTTGGGCCTGGTCTTCGACACCTGCATAACTTTGGTTCTCCATCTATGTCAGCTTAAGAACAAGTGCTGGTGGCATCTTAATGTTATTCGATGCCTGAGGCCCACTGACTGGGGTGCTGATCGTCCTACACAGCAGCAGCTGTAAAAAGCCCTCTTACAGTCCCTTATTGACTATGAGTGTATGGTTCAAGATCGCCCTCTGCACTAAGTCTGCTGGACCCTGTCCACAACTGTGGAGTTTGGCTTGTGATGGGAGCTTTCTGAACGAACCCAGTGAACAGCCTCCTTGTGGAAGCTGGCGTTCCTCCATTGTGGGTCCAGCAGCAACTACTGCTTGCAAATTATGTGGCTGACATTCATAGTTCACCTCAACATCCTAATTACCAACTCCTTTTCCCTAACATGGCGATCCATCTCCCGCAATGGCGGCCCAGAACTGGGAATCTCCTTCCTGCCCATGACCAGTCACTTCTTACCGAACTCGACGCTATCCCTCTACAAGCCTTCCTGCAGGTGCACTTATGTACACCTCCATAGTCCATGCCTCGGCCACAGCTCGTCTGGACCTTTCACAAGGCCCAGATGGCTTAATTCTACCCACCGAGCGAGGTGGCGCAGTGCTTAGCACACTGGACTCGCATTCGGGAGGACGACGGTTAAATCCCGTCTCCGGCCATCCTGATTTAGGTTTTCCGTGATTTCCCTACATCGTTTCAGCCAAATGCCGAGATGGTTCCTTTGAAAGGGCACGGCCGATTTCCTTCCACATCCTTCCGCAACCCGAGCTTGCGCTCCGTCTCTAATGACCTCGTTGTCGACGGGACGTGAAACACTAATCACCACCACCACCAACTAATTCTACCTGAGGCCTCTGGCAATTTTTCTCTCTTCTTGGCGAGTTCCAGGGCTCAAAATGGTTCAAATGGCTCTGATCACTATGCGACTTAACGTCTGAGGTCATCAGTCGCCTAGAACTTAGAACTAATTAAACCTAACTTACCTAAGGACATCACACACATCCATGACCGAGGCAGACTGTAGCGCCTAGAACCACACAGCCACTCTGGCCGGCTCCAGGGCTCAGAAATAGTCTACACCAATGGATCAATGGTCGATGGTCTTGTTGGATTCACTTACAGCCGGCCGCAGTGGCCGAGCGGTTCTAGACGCTACAGTCTGGAACCGCACGGCCACTACGATCGCAGGTTCGAATCCTGCCTCGGACATGGATGTGTGTGGTGTCCTTAGGTTAGTTAGGTTTAAGTAGTTCTAAGTTCTAGGGGACTCATGACCTCAGCAGTTGAGTCCCATAGTGCTCAGAGCCATTTGAGCCATTTTTTGGATTCACTTACACTCATGCTGGACATACTGAACAGCATTCCTTGCCAGATGGCTGCAGTGTTTTCACTGCAGAGTTAGTAGCCATCTACCACGCTCTTGCGTATATACATTCATGTGCCGGTGAATCCTTTGTCATCTGTAGTGACTCCATAAGCAGCCTAGAAGCTCTTGACCAGTGCTTCTCCCGACATCCTTTGTTAATGACTATCCAGGAGTGTGTTTATGCCCTTGGAAACAGTGGACGTTCAATGACCTTTATTTGGACCCAGGACATGTTGGGATACTCAGCAATGAACTTGCTACCGGCTTGGCCAAACAGGCTACCAATAAACCACCTCTGAAGATCGACCTGTCAGAGACTGATCTTCGATCGGTCTTCCACAGTAAAGTTTTTGTGATCTGGGATACTGAATGGCGCATCCTCAGCACACCAAATAAACTCCATGTTATCAAGAGACAACAAATGTGTGGCAGTCATCCATGCAAGCCCCTCGTAGGAACTCTGTTGTCCTTTGCTGGCTCCGCATCAGCCACATTTGGTTAACACATGGTCGCCTGCTCCATCGCAAGGACCTACCTCTGTCGCCCACATCTTGTTGGACTGCCCAATTTTAGCCACTCTGCGGCGGACGTTTAACTTTCCCAGTACCTCGTTGATTTCACATTAATTTTACCTTGCCTCAATGGCTGATTTAGCCGGTAGAATTTCGTGGGGTGGGGGGTGGGGGGGGGAGGTTATCATACAATCTAAGGGTTGGCGTCTGTCCTTCTCTGCCAGGCCTCCATCCTTCCTCCATTTTACCTCTTCGTCACTCTTTCTTTGCATTTTGCTTGCCTTTGTGTTCGTCTTTTGCCTACATGTGTTCATCTCGCCTTGTCTTTTAGGCTGGAGATTATAGTGTGTTGCAGAATGGTTGGCTCATCCATTTTATTCTTATCATCAGCCAATTCAGGCCATCTGCAATATGATTTTAACATTTCTCTCTACTTTTTTACTTTTCGTGTATTTTTGCCTTTTTGGTTCGCTTCTTTCGTAATCTGTTTCAGCGTGGTTACCCGCTAATTTTACGCCCTTTTTCTCTCCCCAACGCCCTTTAGGAATTGATTTAGCTTGAGAGTTGTTTGCATGAGGAAATAGGGACTAATGGCCCTGTAGTTTGGTCCCTTTACACCCCAAAATAACCAATCATATGCACTCACGTGGAGACACATCTGGTGACTGAGTAGGTCAAGGCAACATGTCAATGGTCTATAGGGCATGTAGGGCTACAACAGTGGTATGTGGGAGAGCGTTATCCTGTTGGAAAACACCTGGAATGCTGTTCATGAATGGCAGCACAACAGCTCGAATCATGACACCTACAGATTTGCAGTCAGGGTGCATGGGATAACCGCTAGAGAGCTCCTGCTGTCAAACGAAATCGCACCCCCAGGGCATAACTCCAGGTGTGGGGGAAAGCGTGTCTAGAACGCTGATACGTTGGCTGCATGCCCTCAACTGGCCACCTTCTAACCAACAGCCAGCCATCACTGGCACCGAGGCAGAGCTGACGTTCATCAGATAAAACAACAGATCCCTACCCTGCCCTCCAGTGAGCTCCCGCTCGACACGACTGACGTCGAAAATGGCGGTGGTTCGGGGTCAGTGGAGTACACACTACAGGACATCTGGCCTGCAGCTGTCCTTCAGGGAATCGATTGGTGACAGTTCGTTTTATCACAAAGGTACCGACTGCTGCTCGAATTACCGCTACAGTTGCAGTGCCATGTGCGGAAGCCATACGCCAAACACGATAGTCTTCCCTCTCGGTGCCGGCCGGAGTGGCCGAGCGGTTCTAGGCGCTTCAGTCGCGGTCGCAGGTTCGAATCCTGCCTCGGGCATGGATGTGTGTGGTGTCCTTAGGTTAGTTAGGTTTAAGTAGTTCTAAGTTCTAGGGGACTGATGACCTCAGCGCTCAGAGCCATTTGAACCATTTCCCTCTCGGTAGTGCCACGTGGCCTCCTGGAGCCTGCTGTTCTTGGGACCGTACATTCTCGTGACAACCACTACCAGCAGTTATGCACAGTGGCTACATTCCTGCCAAGTCCTTCTGCAATATCGCAAAAGAAACATCCAGCTCTATTACACAACCTCGTTCAAGTAGTAGTAGTAGTAGTAGTAGTAGTAGTAGAAGGGTTGTGTGGGCGCACGACAGCAACGTCTTCAGCGCCCGTTCAGTATCATAGTGAGACGGGTGTCAAGAAAAAAACTCAGAACATTTACATACAACGGAACAGAAAACACGGGGAACAATCATTGAAAAACATGTGCTCACCCACACCGAAGCGTGGGACGAAACATGCTGCCAGCAGTAAAACATGGACAACACAGGAAGAAAGTGGTAGAGGGAGCTAAAACAATACAGCAGATGGAAGTGGCTGGCTGACCTCAAGGAAAAAAGGGAGGAGCCAGCCACTTTGCAGTACACTAACACCTCCAGCCTAAAAGTTTAGGCCAGAGTCCAGACACATCACAAAACTTAAAAACCCTAGACACACACGTCTCATCGTTAGCTAAAACATAGGGCAGATCCCCATCAACTTGTGCTTCTGCCCTTGCATCACGGTATAAAATGCAGTCTGTTAAAATGTGCCGGACAGAGATGTGCACACCACAAGCATCACAAAACGGAGGATCCTCCCGCCTTAATAAATAGCTATGTGTCAGAGGACAGTGCCCGATCCGAAGACGTGTGAGGGCCACCTCTTCCCGCCTGAGCAGCCGGCAGGAGGAACGCCACGGCCGAGTGGTCGACTTTACCGACCGCAGTTTATTGGCCGTCACCGCCAGCCATTCGTCCTCCCACAACTCCGTGCACTTCCTGTGGAGTGCAGCGATGATTGACTGCAAGGGGATAGGACACTGGACCACATCCTGCTCTCTGCAGGCCTCCTTGGCAGCCCAATCAGCCTGTTCATTGCCCCATATGCCGACATGACCAGGCACCCAGCAGAAGGATACCTCTTTACCCCGCCGTTGGAGCAAGTACAGTTGGTCATGTATCAGCTGGACCATCTCTTCAGTCGGGTACAGGTTCTGCAGTGACTGTAAGGCACTAAGAGAATCGGAGCAGAGAAGAAATCGATCGCCCCGAACACGATGCATCTGCTCCAGTGCCGTCAGGATCGCGTGGAGCTCCGCTGCGAAAACGGTATATTCAGCAGGGAGGCGAATCCGGGTAACATGATCAGGAAACACCACAGAACAGCCAAGGAAAGTCTCCTGTTTGGAGCCATCAGTATAAACGACAGTGAAACCATGATGCACATCTAAAATGTTAAAAAACAGAGATTTGAACGTAAAATTTGGTGTGCCAGCTTTCTTAAAACCTCGTTCAAACTCAGTGGCCTCTTGATAATGGCGTCGAGTTAAAGGCGTTGTTGACCAAGTGATTGAAACTCTTCTGGGTATTACTCCGCGTCAGTGCTAAAAACTAACAACAATAATAAACTAAAACCGACGTTTCGGCCGAATTGCAACGGCCTTCCTCAGGGCATGACTGGTTTTGCATGGAGACAGGTGCTTCTAGTTATTACAGATTATCGAAGTCTGACGTCACTGTTGTAAAACTTTTAATTGGCCCTCTAATATGATTGGTTAGTCAAGATGGAAGTAAAGAGGCTATTCGTGGATGTCCATGTCGTCAACGATTGGTAGCTGTCCGCCAATCAGCGTTCGGCTTCTGGTCGCAAGTTTCCTGGTGTGCGCGTAAGTGGACTGACAGTTGCTCTACAGCTGCTTGTGCAGGTACGCCCGTGTCCCGTGTAGCTTCTGCCCCGCGACCGCTCGCGGCCCGTTGGACTGGGAAGGCCGGCAGCGAGGACGCCGGGAGTTTGTAGCCATCTTCTCTGTTGATGTTGTCAGGCTGCCTAATAATTTCGATCGCCTCCCGTATTTTGCGTTCTCGCATCCACGATTCTTTCGCCAGAATTGTAGAATTTTAGAACATGTGTTTTGCTCGAGGATCATGTCGTTTTTGGAAACTCAGAATCTACTATGTAGGAATCAACATGGATTCCGGAAACAGCGATCGTGTGAGACCCAACTCGCTTTATTTGTTCATGAGACCCAGAAAATATTAGATACAGGCTCCCAGGTAGATGCTATTTTTCTTGACTTCCGGAAGGCGTTCGATACAGTTCCGCACTGTCGCCTGATAAACAAAGTAAGAGCCTACGGAATATCAGACCAGCTGTGTGGCTGGATTGAAGAGTTTTTAGCAGACAGAACACAGCATGTTGTTATCAACGGAGAGACGTCTACAGTCATTAAAGTAACCTCTGGTGTGCCACAGGGGAGTGTTATGGGACCATTGCTTTTCACAATATATATAAATGACCTAGTAGATAGTGTCGGAAGTTCCATGCGGCTTTTCGCGGATGATGCTGTAGTATACAGAGAAGTTGGAGCATTAGAAAATTGTAGCGAAATGCAGGAAGATCTGCAGCGGATAGGCACTTGGTGCAGGGAGTGGCAACTGACCCTTAACATAGACAAATGTAATGTACTGCGAATACATAGAAAGAAGGATCCTTTATTGTATGATTATATGATAGCGGAACAAACACTGGTAGCAGTTACTTCTGTAAAATATCTGGGAGTATGCGTGCGGAACGATTTGAAGTGGAATGATCATATAAAATTAATTGTTGGTAAGGCGGGTACCAGGTTGAGATTCATTGGGAGAGTCCTTAGAAAATGTAGTCCATCAACAAAGGAGATGGCTTACAAAACACTCGTTCGACCTATACTTGAGTATTGCTCATCAGTGTGGGATCCGTACCAAGTCGGGTTGACGGAGGAGATAGAGAAGATCCAAAGAAGAGCGGCGCCTTTCGTCACAGGGTTATTTGGTAACCGTGATAGCGTTACGGAGATGTTTAACAAACTCAAGTGGCAGACTCTGCAAGACAGGCGCTCTGCATCGCGGTGTAGCTTGCTCGCCAGGTTTCGAGAGGGTGCGTTTCTGGATGAGGTATCGAATATATTGCTTCCCCCTACTTATACCTCCCGAGGAGATCACGAATGTAAAATTAGAGAGATTAGAGCGCGCACAGAGGCTTTCAGACAGTCATTCTTCCCGCGAACCATACGCGAGTGGAACAGGAAAGGGAGGTAATGACAGTGGCACGTAAAGTGCCCTCCGCCACACACCGTTGGGTGGCTTGCGGAGTATAAATGTAGATGTAGATGTAGATGTACTCGGGCTTCCTGGAACCTGATAGGTTGTCCACAGTCACGGTGGTGTTCCGCTATCGTCGATTTATTATGTTGTTGTAATCGTACAGCCGGCCGGAGTTGCCGAGCGGTTCTAGGCGCTGCAGTCTGGAAACGCGCGACCGCTACGGTCGCAGGTTCGAATCCTGCCTCGGGCATGGATGTGTGTGATGTCCTTAGGTTAGTTAGGTTCAAGTAGTTCTAAGTTCTAGGGGACATGACCTCAGAAGTTAAGTCCCATAGTACTCAGAGCCATTTGAACCATTTGTAATCGTACATAGCGTTCGTGTTCTGCTATTCGTAAGCTGACAGGTCTCCCTGTTTCTCCTATGTAGCTAGCTCCGCACTCACACCGTGGTTCGTAAACCCCTGCAGTGTTAAGATTGTTGACTACATCCTTGGTGGAGCCAATCATTTCGTGGATCCTGTGACTGCTTCGAAAAATCGGTTTGAAACCTCGTCGGCGGAGGACGTTGCCTAGCCGCTCACAGTAGCCTTTTACGTATGATAAGTGTGGTGTCACCGCCAGACACCACACTTGCTAGGTGGTAGCCTTTAAATCGGCCGCGGTCCGCTAGTATACGTCGGACCCGCGTGTCGCCACTGTCAGTGATTGCAGACCGAGCGCCGCCACACGGCAGGTCTAGAGAGACTTCCTAGCACTCGCCCCAGTTCTACAGCCGACGTTGCTAGCAATGGTTCACTGACAAATTACGCTCTCATTTGCCGAGACGATAGTTAGCATAGCCTTCAGCTACATCATTTTCTACGACCTAGCAAGGCGCCATTTATCATTTGCTATTTATCTTGTGATGCATGTACCGTCAGACCGATGTACACCAATTATGGATTAAAAGTTAAGTATTCCAGCAGCAACGTACCTTATTGGCTGTATTAATTACATTGTCCTGTTCCAGACCTCACGCCAGCCTGCGTGAGCTTAAACGCGTGCCTTTCGGCTACCGGTCATAGTGGATTGGCTGTCTGGCCAGTCCACTACAATAAGTATACCAGTGGAAGCTTCTCTTCTTTGCCTTCTTCTAGTGTTCTGCTCCCTTTGGTTGTAGCTACCCTTCTTATGATGTTGTCTTCATAGCCGTTGGCACGAAACGTGTGTTGTAGCTCCTTTAATTCTTCTTTGATGTTATTTTCATCGCTTATCCTGTAGGCTCGGTCAGTTAACGTATGCAGAACAGAATGCTTTTGAGCTGAGTGGTGGTGGCTCTCAACGTGCAGGTACCGATTAGTGTGCGTTGGTTTCCGGTACACTTTGTGTCCCAGTTTACTTTCGGCAGCTCTGTATACTTCCACATCCAGAACATTGTTTTCAGTCTCATGTGTGGGCTTCATATTTGTGTGCAAGCTGTTGAAGTGCTGGAGGAAGCTTCCCCAATTCCGCTTCACCGTGAGGCCAGATAAGGAATGTGTCGTTCACATATAGTAGCCAACAACTGGGACGTAACGGAGCAGAAGCTAGGGCCGTTTGCTCAAAGGCTTCCATGAAGATGTCCGCAGCTACAGGGGAGAGCGGGGTACCCATTGCCACTGCTTCTAACCGTTCGTAATATTTTCCACGCCAGGTGAAGTACGTAGATGACATTCATAAGCGCACCAGATCGCAGATACAGGGTGTTTCAAAAATGACCAGTATATTTGAAACGTCAATAAAAACTAAACGAGCAGCGATAGAAATACACCGTTTGTTGCAATATGCTTGGGACAACAGTACATTTTCAGGCAGACAAACTTTCGAAATTACAGTAGTTACAATTTTCAACAACAGATGGCGCTGCGGTCTGGGAAACTCTATAGTACGATATTTTCCACATATCCACCATGCGTAGCAATAATATGGCGTAGTCTCTGAATGAAATTACCCGAAACCTTTGACAACGTGTCTGGCGGAATGGCTTCACATGCAGATGAGATGTACTGCTTCAGCTGTTCAGTTGTTTCTGGATTCTGGCGGCACACCTGATCTTTCAAGTGTCCCCACAGAAAGAAGTCACAGGGGTTCATGTCTGGCGAATAGGGAGGCCAATCCACGCCGCCTCCTGTATGTGTCGGATAGCCCAAAGCAATCACACGATCATTGAAATATTCATTCAGGAAATTAAAGACGTCGGCCGTGCGATGTGGCCGGGCACCATCTTGCATAAACCACGAGGTGTTCGCAGTGTCGTCTAAGGCAGTTTGTACCGCCACAAATTCACGAAGAATGTCCAGATAGCGTGATGCAGTAATCGTTTCGGATCTGAAAAATGGGCCAACGGTTCCTTTGGAAGAAATGGCGGCCCAGACCAGTACTTTTTGAGGATGCAGGGACGATGGGACTGCAACATGGGGCTTTTCGGTTCCCCATATGCGCCAGTTATGTTTATTGACGAAGCCGTCCAGGTAAAAATAAGCTTCGTCAGTAAACCAAATGGTGCCCACATGCATATCGCCGTCATCAATCCTGTGCAGTATATCGTTAGCGAATGTCTCTCGTGCAGCAATGGTAGCGGCGCTGAGGGGTTGCCGCGTTTGAATTTTGTACGGATAGAGGTGTAAACTCTGGCGCATGAGACGATACATGGACGTCGGCGTCATTTGGACCGCAGCTGCAACACGGCGGACGGAAACCCGAGGCCGCTGTCGGATCACCTGCTGCACTAGCTGCGCGTTGCCCTCTGTGGTTGCCGTACGCGGTCGCCCTACCTTTCCGGCACGTTCGTCCGTCACGTTCCCAGTCCGTTGAAATTTTTCAAACAGATCCTTTATTGTATCGCTTTTCGGTCCTTTGGTTACATTAAACCTCCGTTGAAAACTTCGTCTTGTTGCAACAACACTGTGTTCTAGGCGGTGGAATTCCAACACCAGAAAAATCCTCTGTTCTAAGGAATAAACCATGTTGTCTACAGCACACTTGCACGTTGTGAACAGCACACGCTTACAGCAGAAAGACGACGTACAGAATGGCGCACCCACAGACTGCGTTGTCTTCTATATCTTTCACATCACTTGCAGCGCCATCTGTTGTTGAAAATTGTAACTACTGTAATTTCGAAAGTTTGTCCGCCTGAAAATGTACTGTTGTCCCAAGCACATTGCAACAAACGGTGTATTTCTATCGCTGCTCGTTTAGTTTTTATTGCTGTTTCAAATATACCGGTCATTTTTTAAACACCCTGTATATGGTGGGATCCGATCCTGTAGAATGTGAATATTCTCCTCAACAGGTACGCTAGTGAAGAGAGACTTGATGTCAAAACTGACCACAATGTCTGATGGCTTCGTAGGGACTGCGCCACAGTCGAACCCTGAAATGAACTCTTGCCAACTGAAATCTGGACTCATCTGACGGGTCTCTGTTTTCCAGTCGTCTAGGTCCAATCGATATGGTGAATAGCCCAGGAGAGGCGTTGCAGGTGATGTCATGGTGTTAACGAAGGCACTCGCATCGCTCGTCTGCTGCCATAGCCCACTAGCGCCAAATTTCGTCGCATTGTCCTAACGGACACGTTCGTAGTACGTCCCACAATGATTTTTGCTATCATTTCACTCACTGTTGCTTGTCTGTTAGCACTGGTAACTCTACACAAACGCCGCTGCTTTCGCTCGTTCAGTGGAGGTCCTCAGTCACTGCATTGTCCGTGGAGAGAGGTAAAGCCTGGAATGTGGTATTCTTGATACACTCTTGACACTGTGGATCTCGGGATATTGAATTCTGTAACGATTTCCGAAATGGAACGACCCATGCGTCTAGCTCCGATTACCATTCCGCGTTTAAAGCCTGTTAATTTCTGTCTTGCGGTCATAATCACGTTGGATACCTTTGGGCATGATTCACGTGAGTACAAATGACAGCTCCACGAATACACTGTCATTTTATATCTTGTACATGGGACAATACTGCCATCTGTATACGTGCATATCATTATCCCATGACTTTTCTCAGCTCAAAGTAAATGGAAAAACAGTGGATACAAAGTTGTATGGTCTGCTGTTACACTTGTAACTTCACCCTGAAGTGAGAACACCGCTAGTTGCTGTCAGCTGATGTACACACGTCATGTGTCAAACAGTTCACACACCTTCCACCAGGGGACCTGTGTTCTCGTTGGTTTAGCGCTCTTCGATTAATATGACTTTCTATGACTATGTTCTTTGAGACCTATTCTTTCTAGTTTCTTAAGATAATTTGCAAATTCCCAGTTGCTAAAAAGTACCAATTTCCATTCCAGATTAACTGTGTTCTTCTTGTGCATTAAATAAAGCTCTTTCCTTCCTGTGACTTCGTAATTTATGTTTTGTATTGTGGCCAAATTTCGAGAACACACACGAGTATTTGTCTAGTCTCCAGTGCTTGGGGCAGTTGCCCCCTTCGACATCAACACTCCAATCACAGCACAAAACATTAAACTTAACCTCCGGTCCAAATGCAACACGGCCCCTGGTCATGACTGTGTCACCTGCCGCCACCTTAGAAAAACAGTCTTCTCCTTACTGACTGTCCTTGCCAATCTTTACGTCACCCTCTCTACCGGCTTCTACCCTGACCTGTGGAAGACTTCCCACGTCCTCTCATTCATCAAACGTAAAAAAAAACCTTCCATCACCTCTTCCTATCGTCCTATCAGCCTCACCTCCTTCTTCAGTACGGTCTTCGAATCCATTCTCTTCCGTCGTATCCATCAGCACCTTAATCACCACCACCTCCTCCCCCTCACCCAGTGTGGCTTCCGACTGTCCTTCTACGCCTAAGACCAACTCCTTAACCTCGTCCACCTTCTCTCTCTCCAGCTTAACTCCTGTTGCTCCACCATCTTTGTTTCCCTCGACCTCCAAAATACATACGACCGTGTATGGCACCCCCAGTCTCCTCTTTAAACTCAAAACCTACTCCCTGCTTATCAATTTTGTCTGTCTGGTCGCTTCCTTCCTCTCACGCCGTCCTCCCTATGTCACCCCTTTTATCCCACTGATGGCATCCCCCAGGACTCCATCCTCTCCCCTCTCCTCTATCTCCTGTACTCTGCCAATATGCCCAAGCCACCCCTCCTGTCCACCTCCTCCAATATGCTGATGACACAGCCTTCCTGACTCTCTATCCTGCCCTTCAATGGTCCCAATGCACCCTCCAAACCCACCTTAGTCAGTTCACCACTTGGTGGTTCCTTCATCTCAACCCCTCCAAAACCCAGACAATCATCATAGGCCTCACCACCCGCTCCTTCTGTCTCCACGATTTCTCCTCACCATTTATGGTCGTCCCATCCAGCTCACCCCCACCCTGAGATATCTTGGCCTCACCCTCGATCGTTACCTTACCTGGACCCCTCCTGACCAACCAGCAGAAAGCCCCTTTTATTTTTCCTCTCATAACTGTTAACACAGTACTTTCAAATGAGCCTTACTAAAGAATGAACTTCCAACCTCACACTCAAATGGTAGCTTGTCGGTCACTGTGAGATCCAGTGACTAGTACACATTCCAAGTCACTCAACTCGCCTGACCATCAGATTCTGCTTTTACCACTCCTCTACCAACAAGAGAATACTCTCCGCCTCCTTTTATACTGGCGAGTCTACTTCTCGTGACATCAAGTGCTCAGTTCGACATTACGTGAGGTGTCCAGATAGTTCTGATCAGATAGTGTATATAGGTGTGATGAGGATGTTTGGTTTGTGGGGCACTTAGCTGAGCAGTCATCAGCGCATGTACAAAGTTCCAATTCTTACACAGTCCATTTTCTTTTCACAATCCAATCTAGTCACTCTCACAAATGATGATGATGATGATGACAACACAAAACCCAGTCCGTGGGCAGAGAATATCCCCAACCCAGCCAGGAATCAAACACAGGTCCCTGTGATCCAGAGGCATCAACGCTAGCCCCTAGACCACGAGCTGCGGATGTGTATGTGTGAAAAGTTACCTCTGAGACCCTACAACACTACTGTCCGCTACTGTTATACCATAACCTCAAAGCTGTATCACGAAATTATTAGTCAAAGCAATTATAGTATAAAGAAGCAGAGCAGTGTTACCCTCTGGAAAGAATTTTGTTATGTTGACCATGATGTACCTAACGGAAGTGGCTTATCGGAAGGGAAAGTCAGAATTACATAAATGTTTGAATGGTAACAAATAAAATTTACCTATCCACACTCTATGAATGATAAAGAAAACGGTCGCCAGCCTAGTTAGGCATAAGAATGAGTAACATTCCTATTTAAAAAAAATTGATATGAGTAACTTTAATGGACAGACACAACCTACACTTTGCCACGTGAGAGTGCAATGAACTCTAGCACAAGCATATGTTAACGTTGAGGTTGGAGCTGATAGTCAGAGCAGAACAAACTATTTGCCAAGTACAACAGATACTGACACACGCTATTGTCTTCAGTGCTTAGTTAAATAGGATGGTCTCAATAATATTACTATTAATATTCACCATAGAATCATAAATTGGACATAGGTTCTGTCTCACTTTTCAAACATTTTCCTATCTAACAAAAAATGTAAATATAGTTCACTACAAAATTATGAATTTGGCATAGGTTAAGTCTTTCTCAGCTAAATGCCTTTTCACTTAGAATAAAATTTAAATGAAATGCACTGACAAACACTTTCTCACTGATCTATGACTGAAAGCAGTTACTATGATCTATCTATCAAATGTTTCCTACTAGTGAGCACAATAAACAAATTGTAGGTCCTATTACACTAACGATATGCTCTTTCCTATGCACATGGGATCTTTATTTTAGCAAACATAACCATGAAACTTTTATAAGTAATTTGACCTGTTACTGCAGTAAGACACAAGTTAACATAAAACATCAGGCATTGACTCACCAGGTACAGTGGACAACAAGCTGCATTATTCATTTACTGAACATAATTTTGTAGCTTCAGTATGAGTAAGTATTCGGTAATTTCCAAGAATGATTGCCTATCGAAGGCGGTGAGTCCAAACGATGTATATCGAACGTGTGATCGTAAATCGATCATGCGACTGTGGTGGCGGGCGTTATGAGTATGTTTACGTTGGTTATTACAGCAACGACAAAAGAAGAGCGCTACAAAAATACCTGTAAATGCAAAGGAGATGACTTACCTTACTCGTTGTCGGTGTTGTCGTCACGTGGAAGTCCATACGGTGGTCTGGATGGATAATTTGGAAGAGTCGAACCATGTATTCTTTCTGATACTCGTTCGTTTTCCGCACTGTCCGCAATGAAATTGTAACGGTATTTCAGCATCGAAACTAATCTTACACTTCGCACCACCACAGTCTACACAGCCCTTCTTTCCTCGTCAAGTAGTACTTCATATTTGCGACAAAGTACTTCATATTTGCGACAAAAAGTCGAACAATTTTCTACACTTTATAAACATGAAATTAGATTCTTCCATGTGGGAGAATCCGCCGAAGAAACATCAAGAACACCAGACATCCCACTCACTAACGACATAAATCGTCTGGCTTTCCCTAGCAACTCACAAATAATTCACGGAGGTGTGTAATTTAGAGCAAGTAAGGGAATGACGGAAAACAGATAAAAATGACAATCATAAATAATTTATCACAACGCCCGCCACCGGAATCGCATGATCGATTTACTATCGCACGTTCAATATGTATCGTCTGGACGCACCTACTTTGAAAGCGGCTCACTCGCGCTGCTGCTGCTGCTGCACAGGCAACTGCATTGAACGCTGCCAAGATGCCCAACAGACGCTATCGTCGTCGTGCAAGACAAACAGCCTATAAAACCATTGAGAACATGGAATTCTCAACGTCTGCTGCTGACAAGAAGAAGAACGCTGTGAAGAACATTGCTTCAACTGCACTTCTCGACGGACCTGCTGTTTTCTGTGGCTGCAGACTTAACTTCAGCATTGATTTGAACGATTCTTTTTCACATGGTAACGGATGGCTTACAGTGGCAATTGTACGTGGTGGCACTGGAGTTCCCAATGTTCCCGGCCTGGAAAGTTTCGTCGACAGAGACATCATCGCCTACCGCACCTATCACATTGCAGAATTAGCGAATAAAGATTTTGGAAAATCCGCTTATATGTCTACTTCTTCCCTATCCCTGTATACACGTAATAAAAGAAAAATTTCTGTAAATGAATCTGTATTTGTCTGGATGAAAGGTAAAGGTGTTTGTGAGTATGTTAAATTTGTTGCTGACTGTACATTGTATTTTCATAAATAAAGTGATCTGTAGCGTAGCTGAGAACCGGACAAGGGTACATCTAGTACATTCTTGGAAATTACCAAGTATTCTATTAGCTTTGAAATAACAGCAAATTGGTTTAAGACTTAATTGAGTTTATCTGCTTCTTTATTTCCGATAATTCTTTGAAAACCCACAGATTTTTTAAGCAACAACTTTGCCTGCAAAATTTACTTCAACGAACACTTACCATGACACATTCTTTATCCACATTAATTTTAACCAAAACTTGTAATGTTTTAAAGAGGCCTTTTAATATAACACACTGGGCTTTGATATTCTTTCAATTAGGATACTCGGTGAGCACTTTAACATGGGAAGGACCCTGACTCGATAAGTGACTGAGGATAAAAAAATCAGGATAGGTACAAGAGTTCAGGTATCAGTTTCCTTATATTTGAGCACACTGAAAAATCCAGTGAGCTGAACCTTCACTGTACAATTCTACTATTTCTTCGTCCATTTTCAGTGATTGCGAGTGCATGTTGTTGGATGGAGGTGCAGATAGACAAGCTGGACTCTGTCATTTGTTGGTGGCGAAGATAGATATTAATTTCAGAGTATTGCCAGCATATTATTCCATTCATCCGAAGCTTTAACATGTATTAAAACGGCACTAAAAGCCCCTCTCGGCACCAGCACAAATCACAACCTTTACATGAGCTGTTAGCGGTTCAGTAGCCCGTCTCCGACTGACTCTTTGTTCCACCTTTCTATCCATGCCAACCACATTTTGCGCACGCTACACAGTTCCGTTCCCAAGGGGAACCACACCACCTTTTACACAGAAAATAACTAAAAGAACTAGATGAAGGTCAGCAGTTTACATAATGGCGAACAATCACTTTAAACAAAACATATCGTTTGCACATATTGGTAGTTCTACAGAAAATTATTTAAATAAAATTATTCAATTTTATAGATAACCAAAGAGATTATATGAGAAAGACAAAACATATCATTTGCTCATATTGTACATATTACAGAGATTACACTTCCTACAATCTAAAAGACAACGTTTTCAACTGAGAAAAGATTATACATGTTTTATACAGTATTGAATTAATAATAATTACAAAAGCTCAACGATATAATCTTGAATAAACAGAAAGCAAAAATGAATCTTTTTTTGTGGTTTTAGGGCGCTGAACTACAGTGGTCATTAGCGCCCAGACTAAGTTAGGAATGCACTGTGAGGCACAAGGTTAAAACAGCAACTAAAAGGGAAAACACTGTAAAAGGCACATTAACAGGCAAGGGATTAAAAGAAAACAGCATAATCAAATGTCCTTAGACAGGTTCGTCAAGTGGATGAAACGAAGAACGCGAGCAGCTGCTCCTGGGTCATCCGCTAAAATTTCATCCAGAGTACACGGCAGGCCAAGATCAACGAGCAGTGTATTAAAATTCGGACAGGACGTTAAAATGTGGCGTACCGTCAGCAATTGCCCACATGGGCAGAACGGCGCCGGCGCCGGCGCAGCCGTCTGCAGATGGCGGTGGCTGAAGCGTCAGTGTCCAATTCGTAACCGGGCCAAAACGACCTCCTCTCGCCGAGAAGGGCGTGAAGAGGTCGTCCACGCCGTGGGGAGAGGTTTCGAGGCCCGAAGCTTGTTGTCAGTAAGTGTAGCCCAATCGGCACGCCACAGCGATAAAATACGCTGACAAATGACCCTGCTAAAATCAGATGAAGGCACACAACAAGAAGCTGTCGGAGGCTGGAGGACCGCAGCCTCGGCCGCGGCATCTGCAGTTTCGTTCCCAGGGATACCGACATGGTCAGGAACCCACGTGAAGGTAACCGGAGAACCGTCGTCCGCCAGCTGCTGAAGAGAGCGTTGGATCGGGTGGGCGAAAGGGTGAACCGGATACGGATCAGTGAGGCTCTGGATGGCGCTCAGGGAATCAGAGCAGATGACATAAGCAGAATGTCGGTGGCGGCGAATGTAAAGAACAGCGTGGTAGAGGACAAATAGCTCAGCTGTGAAGACCGAACAATGGCCATGGAGCCGGTATTTGAAACTGTGTGCCCCGACAATAAAAGAACACCCGACACCGTAATTGGTCTTATAGCCATCTGTACAAATCAGGGGCGGGCAGGAATTCTGCACGTGTGCGGTGCACATGGACGTGTGCAGTTAACAGGTGTTCTGCGTGCACACAGGGGCAAGCTGGCCACCCGCTTCTCACCCCTTCCCACCATACCGTCTCTCCGCTTCTTCCCCTGTAATGCGTTTTGTTTCCTGGCCTGCTTTATTAAATGAGGGAATAAGGTTAGCAGGAGTGTTTGAAAGTAATCATGGTTTGAAAGAGTACCTATTACCTACGATACGTTTTGTTTAATTATCACAGGTGGAGTTTACAATACGTTTAATGTCTGGAACAAAATTTCTACATACAGACAAACGCAAACAGTTACGTAAATTTTCATTACTGATGTTTGCTCTTAACCGAGACTTATTAATTTCCATAACAGAAAAAAATCTCTCACAAAAGTATGTCGAGCCCAACATTGACTATCTTCATGGCTTCACGATGGAGACGAGGAAACTCTAGCTGTGGAAAGTCGCGATAAAGATCTATTACACGTCTTGCCAAAAGGAACTTGTCTCTCAGACGAGAATTACACTGTAGATCTATTAATTCCATTTGCAAACTGAGATGAATATCATCTACAGAAACCAGATTCTCTCGAGAACTATTCAAAACCTTGGGATAAGTAAGATATATCCCCAAATCGCTTGAGAAATTCCTCTTTCATTGCACTAAGAACGGCAACGTACTGAAATTTATTATAATGGCGCTCAATATTAAACTTCCGCTCACCAGCGAGAATACTGTCACATATTATACATTTCCAATTTTCTCGTTTTTCCACAGAGAACAAATGATTCTCCCATTCCTATTTAAAAGATAGCAAATCTCCAATTCTCCGTTTCCTTGATTCACTCTGCATTTTCCGGTTATTGAAATACAACGTTCACTACGTAGTGGTCGCTTCGCTTCAACGTCCGCAGCTTAGCCTGGTACTACACTGCCGCAACCTGCAGGCTGTCACCACTGTCCCGTTCGACGATTGCACGCGAGCAGCACACGTGCAGCGCTGTGTGCTCATGAGCCGCGTGCAGCGTTTGCCCGCCCCTGGTATAAATGAAGATCATATTAATGAACTTCGAGCGAATGAATCAGTAAACAGTTAGGTAGGGTCTGAGTTGTGGTGTTACAACCGCATTGCGATAAGCTGACTGATCTTCTCGAGAGAGGCAGGATCGCTGTGAATGGCCTCATTCTACGCTGCAGTGCCCATCACCTCCCACAAATGCCGCCTTATGAAGTCGACAGACGCCTTCTGTAAGACTTAACACGAGTTGACGACGGCCAAGATGGCGTAAGTGACGGCGTTGTCTGCGGTGAGGCGCCTAGCCAGTTCCAGCTCGCACTGGTTCTTCAGCTCACGCAGGTCGTAGCGGTCCGCAAACACCAGCAAGCCGTAGGCCATATCGCGCAGGGCCAGGGCGTGGCCCGAATACATGTAGCGCAGTGCCTCGGCCACCACTTCGGGTTCCGCGCCCTCGATGTTGACATACACTCCTGGAAATGGAAAAAAGAACACATTGACACCGGTGTGTCAGACCCACCATACTTGCTCCGGACACTGCGAGAGGTCTGTACAAGCAATGATCACACGCACGGCACAGCGGACACACCAGGAACCGCGGTGTTGGCCGTCGAATGGCGCTAGCTGCGCAGCATTTGTGCACCGCCGCCGTCAGTGTCAGCCAGTTTGCCGTGGCATACGGAGCTCCATCGCAGTCTTTAACACTGGTAGCATGCCGCGACAGCGTGGACGTGAACCGTATGTGCAGTTGACGGACTTTGAGCGAGGGCGTATAGTGGGCATGCGGGAGGCCGGGTGGACGTACCGCCGAATTGCTCAACACGTGAGACGTGAGGTCTCCACAGTACATCGATGTCGTCGCCAGTGGTCGGCGGAACGTGCACGTGCCCGTCGACCTGGGACCGGACTGCAGCGACGCACGGATGCACGCCAAGACCGTAGGATCCTACTTAGTGCCGTAGGGGACTGCACCGCCACTTCCCAGCAAATTAGGGACACTGTTGCTCCTGGGGTATCGGCGAGGACCATTCGCAACCGTCTCCATGAAGCTGGGCTACGGTCCCGCACACCGTTAGGCCGTCTTCCGCTCACGCCCCAACATCGTGCAGCCCGCCTCCAGTGGTGTCGCGACAGGCGTGAATGGAGGGGCGAATGGAGACGTGTCGTCGTCAGCGATGAGAGTCGCTTCTGCCTTGGTGCCAATGATGGTCGTATGTGTGTTTGGCGCCGTGCAGGTGAGCGCCACAATCAGGACTGCATACGACCGAGGCACACACGGCCAATACCCGGCATCATGGTGTGGGGAGCGATCTCCTACACTGGCCGTACACCACTGGTGATCGTCGAGGGGACACTGAATAGTGCACGGTACATCCAAACCGTCATCGAACCCATCGTTCTACCATTCCTAGACCGGCAAGGGAACTTGCTGTTCCAACAGGACAATGCACGTCCGCATGTATCCCGTGCCACCCAACGTGCTCTAGAAGGTGTAAGTCAACTACCCTGGCCAGCAAGATCTCCGGATCTGTCCCCCATTGAGCATGTTTGGGACTGGATGATTCGTCGTCTCACGCGGTCTGCACGTCCAGCACGAACGCTGGTCCAAAACTGAGGCGCCAGGTGGAAATGGCATGGCAAGCCGTTCCACAGGACTACATCCAGCATCTCTACGATCGTCTCCATGGGAGAATAGCAGCCTGCATTGCTGCGAAAGGTGGATATACACTGTACTAGTGCCGACATTGTGCATGCTCTGTTGCCTGTGTCTATGTGCCTGTGGTTCTGTCAGTGTGATCATGTGATGTATCTGACCCCAGGAATGTGTCAATAAAGTTTCCCCTTCCTGGGACAATGAATTCACGGTGTTCTTATTTCAATTTCCAGGAGTGTAGTTTTCTTGCGCTTCCTTCGTGTTCTGCTGCAACATCCTGGCGAAGACGGGGCTGCGGGCGGCCAGCACGGCCTTGTGCGCTTTGATCCTGACGCCTCCGGCGTGCAGAATGAAGTCCGCAAAGTGCTGGGACTCCAACAAGTCGGCGGAGTCTCTAGCGAGGACGGGCTGCGTCTCCGGAGCGGGAAGGCTTGGGTTGGTTGGTTGTTTCGGGGAAGGAGACCAGACAGCGAGGTCATCGGTCTCATCGGATTAGGGAAGGACGGGGAAGGAAGTCGGCCGTGCCCTTTGAAAGGAACCATCCCGGCATTTGCCTGGAGCGATTTAGGGAAATCACGGAAAACCTAAATCAGGATGGCCGGACACGGGATTGAACCGTCGTCCTCCCGAGTGCGAGTCCAGTGTCTAACCACTGCGCCACCTCGCTCGGTGAAGGCTTGGGAAATCGTCCCACACGACGCACACAATCTCCACTTCGCACTCGAATATCAGACTGTCACCAACGCTCTTGTAATCGTCGATGGCCGGTAAAGTGTCACCGACAGCTGCTGCTCTCATCTAATACATTCCCCTCTTTGGGGAAGTGTGAGGGGGAGTTTGTAGCCTTTTGGCTTTTACTCCCCTGTGTACGTGTTTGTGTGTGTTTTCTATATATTTTTGGTGTCTGTGATATGTGATGAATTGTTGTGAATGTGTCTGGTGCTTGCCTGGTGTAGGCGAGATGATTGGTGTTATATGGGAAGGAACTGGATTAGGGATTGGGTGTTGTGATTTTCTCTTCGACTTAATCGTCGAAGATCGTCATAGGGCGCTTGTGCTTATCGCGGGACATGTCATACCGACCTAGGGAGTGGATGAGTGCGTTTCCGGATCTGGAGGAACCCTCATAGAAGGCTCTTGCCAGATCCTGGAAACGCTCTCTCAGGAGTGGGATTTCGGCTGCGGCGTGCAGGTCGTCTGTGGGGAATCCAAGTGGTAGATGTAGTGCCCTTCTGAGGGCGCGGTTCTGCAGCCTCTGGAGTTTGTCCAGGTGCTGCTTTGCCGCATATCCCCAGACAGGGCACGCATACTCCATTACCGGCCGGATCAGGGCCTGGTATACATTTACTGCTACTGGGCAGGGAAGGGAGCTGGTTGTGTTCAGGATAGGGTATAGGATGGACATTCTGGCGCAGACCTTCCTGTGGACCTCGTCTATGTGGGGTTTCCACGTAAGACGAGAGTCCAAGGTTACGCCAAGGTACTTGGCGGTTCTGCGCCAGGGGAGTTGGGTTCCATTTAGGTGGAGGTGGAGGGGGGGACGTTGAGGAGGTTCGCGCCTTCCGAGCCTTCGGGTAATCAGCATTGCCTGCGTCTTTTCAGAATTGATGGTGATGCGCCAGCGACGGGACCAGGTTTCTGTGTCGTCTAAAACCCTTTGTAGCCTACGACAGACCTGTCACCGACAGACTTCGGCGGCGATTTCTCACCCCCTGTAAGTGTACAGCACAGTGATGGATACACTTCGCGTTTCTCGCCTCCGCCTAGAGAAAGTGCTGCTTTCAGGTTTGCTTTGACAGGTTCCTTGCTTGCTTTCAACCAGAAACACAGACATAGCTCTTTGTCTTTCCGCACACCACTCGCTCGAATTTGGGTGACGGAAAGAAGTAGACGTGATATTGTTCGTGTCTTCTAGTCAGTTCTTTACACCCGAAACTGTCCGGGTGTAGACAACTTTTTGTTCCTCAAATTTTGTAAGGCCTGCAGCTGACACATTATTGCTTCTCCTCTTGGTAAGTATCGGTGGTGAATACACTTAACCTCCCTCTACTGGTAACACACTCATCGCTGATCAGGATGTTAAATTTATAACCCTGTGGTGATGAGACACCTAAGATGGAGAAAAGTAAAGTCATTAGTACAAAAAACAGCAGCTGTGGACATACGTTTTAGTAAGTGACACACTGAAGCAAAATCACACCAACTTCAAGACAACAAATAGTCCTAAGGCACATTAGCAGCAGCTTTACCGAGATGTTTTGAAAACAGGGTCATTAGATGTACCACCAGATGAGTTGATGTGATGCATTTATTTGTATGTTTTAGGTCTAGTTTATCCCTTCTCAGAAGGAAGATACTCCTCAGATTCCATGTTGTCAGGTATTACAGTCTTTCATTTTCTGAAACATCTCCACAGCTGCAAGCTTTGAACTGAACATGACAACGACAAAGATCGACATTAGAATCATGGCCTGGCACACATCCTCACCCTCTAGCAGATTCTACACAGTAATAACACTCCTGACAGAGTGGAAGATTCAGCCTGTAACTCTTTGGTTAAACATTGCAGTGTCTACCCAATCAATTGATGTATTTGCTACAAAGGCATTTACAAATACTTCGTGTTGCTTCATGACTGGATGTGACAACCTATATTTTCATTCAGTGAAGGATAGTTTTATCTTCTCATTCATCTGTGAAAATAGACAATCCACATTTTACATCATGACTCTCTGTGTAGTGTAAATTAGGAAAGAATAAAGTACACAACTAATCACTGCCAAAATATTATATAACTGATAAGAATAATTGAAATCTGTGCAATGTAATATTAAAAAAGTCAACCAGTAGTTGCATAATCAATACAGCAGAAAGTAGATGCAACACGGTTTGCCCAAAAAGCAATGTGGCTGAAGTAATGAAGAGAAATTTGTTGTACATAAGATTTCAAATTGATGCAGAGACTGGCAACTTGTTTTAAATTATGAGATATGTAAGATTTTTCATTTTACAAAACAAAAGGAGTATTACCTTATGACTACATTTGGAATAGGTGAAATCACACAGATACGAGGATATAACAGTTTGTGAAGATGTGTAATCAAATGATCATACAGGTTCAGTCATAGCGAAAGCAGATGATACCTTTCAGTTCATCAGTAGAATTTGAAAGACATTGAGTCCTTCCACAGAGGAGGATCCTTAAAAAACACTCTTGCCACACTCCTAGAAAATTACTCAGATGTTTTAGATCCATACCGAATAGGACTAACGGGGGATACTGAACACGCAAAAAGATGTTCACAGGTTCACAGGTGCTTTTGACACCATGGAAAGCACCATATAAATCCTGAGGAAACTGACTGCCAAATAACTGAGAATAGGCAAAAGTAGTACAGTACTGAAAGAGTGGGAACAATTTCAGTAATCACCAAATCAGCATAAATATAAGTATTAATCGTCAAAAGTAGAAATGTTTCTTTTTCATTAACTTTTATCATGCATTTGCTTATTTGTGACATAAAAATGCCAGTTAGAATGACAGTCATAAACCATAAAAATCAGTACAAAGTATCTATAATTGTAGCCAAAATGTAAAATTTTGATCACACCTAATTTGATACTTAAAAATTAACAATTAGTGCTCATTTGTAGATTTAAATCTCACACATGAGTCTGAAAATACCAATAACCATAAATAACATTTAAGATTAATGAAGAGAGTGTAATATGATAAATTTTATTTTGACTTTTAGTTTCTATTATCCCTTTATAGATTGTATAAACAGGTCGAATATTCAAATTTTCCAAATCATTTTTATCTATTTCTTGTCATATCTGTCATGTAAGTGATCACCTAAAATTTAATTAATTTTTTCAACCTTGCTGGTGTCAGAGTGTGTACCATAATATTTTTTGTTCACATCTAATTTAATTATTAGAAACAAATATTATTTTTATATTGAAAAAAATTATTATCAGCTTATATTATTATCATTTACCTTAAAATAATCTAGACTGAAAGATAAACATAATGATAACTGACATGTGGAGTAATCGGATCTACTGCCGGATGTTTGTGTCGCTCTGGCACAATATTTCGGCCACGTAACTCGTTGCCTTCTTCAGGTGCTACCTGAGACTGCCGTGTTAGAGGATCTTGTCCAATATTTATGCCCAGAGGACGCTGGGTGTTCTCTTTGCTGTCCGCGCACGCCTGGCGCTGCTTGTAAGGTGTTGTCTCTTCCCCGCTGTTCCCTCGGCGGTCCGCGCCCGACTTGGGCGCCATCTGTGGCAACTCTCTGAGGCCTGTTCTGTGTCGGGCGTTCCGTTCGCGGTGCTCCCACGGACGTCCGCGCCCGGCTCGTCCACCATCTGTGGTCGTGGCAGTTGTCTGGGGCCGGACCTGCATGTGGCGTTCCGTTCCTGGTCCGCGCCCGCTTGGCGCTGTTCCCGAGGTGTTGGCACTTCCCTGGTGCTCCGATGGACGTCCGCGCCCGCCTAGTCCACCATCTGCAGTTGTGGCAGCTGTCTGAGGCCAGTCTCGCGTCGGGGGCTCTGTTCGCGGACTGCGCCCGCCTGGTGCTGCTTGTAAGGTGTTGTTTCTTCCCTGGAGCCAGCCTCGCGCTGGTAAGAGAAAGAGTGCGTGACATGCGCCACCGCCTAGATGTCACGTCCAGAGATTAGCTGTATCTCCACCTTTCCATAGCAGCCACCCTGACCCGTGAAGACTGGGACCAGGTTGATGGTTCCTCCTGGTCCTTGGCGGAATGCACCATGAGGAAATCAACAGCATGTCAACAGACCAAGTTTTAGCGCCTTAACATGAAGGTACAACAGGATGGGGACAGATGGACAGTGGTCAACCTGAGCGACAAGCAGCTCCATGAGGCCACCTCAAAAGCACTCAGCAAGGGCCACAACTTTGCAGTGACTCCCAGAAGCGTACCTGTTGCAGCCTTCATCAGTTCAGTTGAGCAAGTCGTCAACACGCTACCTTCCAATGTGTCTGAAGAGATCCGCAGGGAGACCTGCAGGGCACTCACCAGGACGAAGCCCCCAAATCCAACATCTCGAGCCAGGAGAGGGTGGCACTCAGGCAGCTACGGGAGGATGACAGCATTGTAGTTCTGCCAGCTGATAAGGGTAACTCCATGGTCATCTTAAACAAGTTGGAGTATGATAGGAAGGTGCAACAACTTCTGGAAGGCACTGCTTACAAACCACTAGATGGTGACCCCACTGACAAGGTGGACAAGAAGACCCGGAAGATGCTGAAGGAGACAGGTCTACCTGAACAGGTCACCAAGAAGCTTTATCCCAAAGCACCTGTACCACCCAGACTCTATGGACTCCCCAAGGTCCATAAGGAGGGGGGTCCCTCTTCGACCTATTGTCAGTAACATCAGCTCAGCGACATACCTCACTGCACAATACCTGAAGAAGATATTGGCAGCATATGTGGGCAAATGTGCACACCACATTCGGAACTCGGAGGACTTCCTACAATGGCTAAGGCAGCTACACATCATGGACTCTGACATGATGGTCAGTTTCGATGTGGTGTCGCTCTTCACACGAGTGCCACTCACCGATTCACTCAATATCATTGGAGAGAAGTTCGATGGTGCCCTGCTCGACCTGTACAAGCATGTACTGACCTCAACATATTTTCTTTATGGGGGTCAATTTTATGAGCAAACGGAAGGAGTGGCAATGGGCAGCCCTTTATCACCAGTGGTAGCCAACCTTCTCATGGAAAGGTACGAAGAGGAGGCACTTGCATCAGCCACTTACCAACCCAAGTGCTTTCTTAGGTATGTTGATGACACTTTTGTCATTTGGCCCCATGGTAGGGAGAAGCTAGATGACTTTCTGGAACATCTAAATTCACGCCACCCAAGTATAAAATTTACTATGGAGCTAGAGAAGGATGGACAACTCCCATTCCTGGATGTCCTGGTCAAGAGGAAGGCAGATGGCACTTTGGGGCACAGTGTGTATCGTAAGCCCACCCACACTGACTTATACCTTCAAGCCAGTAGCTGCCACCACCCGGCACAGAAGAATGGAGTCTTGAAAACATTAGTTCACAAGGCTCGAGCTCTGTCACATACGGAAAGTCTTGCCACAGAGATAGAACGTCTACAGCAGAAATGGATACTCCTCCACGGACATCCAAAGGGCACTTTGTACTACCAGTCAACCACAGGGTACACAAGAGGAGCCAGAGGAGGTGAAGAAGGTGGCATACCTGCCATATGCTGCACCTATTTCTGCAAAGATCAGCAGAATTCTTTCAAAATATGATATAAAGAGTATCTTCTGTCCACCCCCCAAAATTGGGACCATGCTAGGGAGTGTGAAGGACGACCTGGGGCTACGTAAACCAGGCATTTACAACATCCCGTGCCAGTGTGGAAAGTCAGACATTGGCCAGACAACCAGGACGGTGGACGTCAGGTGCAACGAACACCAGAGGTACACCAGACTCGGACAGGCAACAAAATCTGCCATAGCGGAGCACTGTCTGGAGCTTGGCCACTCAATGGACTATAACAACACCAAAATTGTGACACAGATGCCAAGATTTTGGGACAGTGTCATAAAGGAGGCCATCGATATCAAGGTCACAGACAACCTAATAAACCGAGACAGCTGTTACCAGCTCAGCTCGGCGTGGAGTCCGGCTCTGGAGCTTATCAGGGCTCAACAAAATGAACCAACAAACTCCTCAAGAAGTAGTAACACTGCAGGAGTAGCGCCAGGCAAGTGCGGACTGTGGCTGCAACTCCCAACGCAGGACGAGCCTCTGACAGCCGCCACGACCGCAGATAATGGACGAGCCGAGCACGGACGACCGTCGGAGCACCAGGAAAGTGCCAACACCGCAGGATAAGCGCCAGGCGGGCGCGAACCGCGAATGGAGCGCCCAACAAAGGACAGGCCTCAGAGAGCTGCCACAGACGGAGACCAAGTCGGGCGCGGACGTCCGAGGGAGCACCGGGGAAGAGACAACACCTTACAAGCAGCGCCAGGCGGGGGCGGATGGCAAAGAGAACACCCAGCGCCCTCTGGGCATAAATACTGGACAAGATCCTCCAACACGGCAGCCTCAGGTAGCACCGGAAAAAGGCAACGAGTTACGTGGCCGAAATATTGTGCCAGAGCAACACAAACATCCGGCAGTAGACCCGATTACTCCACATGTCAAGTTCTCGCCGGGAAAGCCTGAAGAGTTACATCATAAAGATATTTTTCTGTATTATTCGTCTGAAGTCTGTAAATCTATTTTAAACCTTAAAACAGGTATCACATTCCATATGTTCAGGATTTTGTAATCCTTCTTGCTCTAATACGATTTCATATTCAAGTTTTTATTTAACTACAGGTACTGTAATTTTGATACTTACAGGAACTGTTTTGTCTTCTTTAGAACATGTACCAGACATATCTTTCCAAGCTATACATGTAACAATAGAATCAGTTCATTTTGAGTTCCCTGTTAAATATATAGTTAAATCACTCAACCTTGTGGATTCTTTACAATTTTTCAAAAGTCCACCAATGATATTTTATTTCATTTTACCATTATCAATTACACACTTTTCTATGTATCCTTTGTCTGCGTGTTAAGTGTAATAATGCTGTAGAAGAAATATTTGGATGTTTATTTATAAATAAAATGTACTTTTCTATGGTAATTACATCAGGAAGATTTCTGAAAAAGTCAGATAACTTAACATTTGTGTACCTTCATAAGCAGTAAAATCTGGTCCATATGTATGAATAACATCAAATGGCACATAAAACTATATGATTGGATGAATCCAACTATCACCAACATTTATATTAATTTCTACGTTTTTGTTAGGAAAATTCAATTTATTTTTGATGTTTTCATTCATAGGGGGATATTGAAATTCATAGCTTTAAATCGAGTTCATTTACAAAGATAAAAAAGTATGAAAAATAAAATTATATCAGGTCTGAACAATGTGTCCAATTGCACCACTGAAGTCATGAAATTATCATTTTCATCAGTTATAGTTATCACTAAAGACTGAGTGTTGTCATGAACTGTAAACAGTAAAAGATAGTGTGATTCAAAAATTATTGGATATCCAAATTTAACATTAGATTTAAAAGATGCAATGACATTTATATAAGTTAAAAAGATCTAAATTTTTAACTGAAGTTCAATGAGTTAAATTAAAATTTATGTTCATTAGTTCAAATGGAATACTTTAAGGAATACCATGAGCTATAGTTATTATATTCAGTTCATTATATTGATTGATAAAGTGTAACAAACTACTTGTACTATGATCTTCATCCAAGTATGATTTTACCTCTCTCCCTAGTATTCTTTGCAGTAATATACTTTTTAAAATTTTTTAAATTATATTGCCTCTCTTGAATTATAGTTGTTTGAGATCCCCAATATAACTGTTTATTTTTATACTTTACATGATGCATCACCCCCCCCCCCCATGAACCATGGACCTTGCTGTTGGTGGGGAGGCTTGCGTGCCTCAGCGATACAGATGGCCGTACCGTAGGTGCAACCACAACGGAGGGGTATCTGTTGAGAGGCCAGACAAACATGTGGTTCCTGAAGAGGGGCAGCAGCCTTTTCAGTAGTTGCAAGGGCAACAGTCTGGATGATTGACTGATCTGGCCTTGTAACATTAACCAAAACGGCCTGGCTGTGCTGGTACTGCGAACGGCTGAAAGCAAGGGGAAACTACAGCCGTAATTTTTCCCGAGGACATGCAGCTCTACTGTATGATTAAATGATGATGGCGTGCTCTTGGGTAAAATATTCCGGAGGTAAAATAGTCCCCCATTTGGATCTCCGGGCGGGGACTACTCAAAAGGACGTCGTTATCAGGAGAAAGAAAACTGGCGTTCTACGGATCGGAGCGTGGAATGTCAGATCACTTAATCGGGCAGGTAGGTTAGAAAATTTAAAAAGGGAGATGGATAGGTTAAAGTTAGATATAGTGGGAATTAGTGAAGTTCGGTGGCAGGAGGAACAAGACTTTTGGTCAGGTGATTACAGGGTTATAAATACAAAATCAAATAGGGGTAATGCAGGAGTAGGTTTAATAATGAATAAAAAAATAGGAGTGCGGGTTAGCTACTACAAACAGCATAGTGAACGCATTATTGTGGCCAAGATAGACACAAAGCCCATGCCTACTACAGTAGTACAAGTTTATATGCCAACTAGCTCTGCAGATGATGAAGAAATAGATGAAATGTATGACGAGATAAAAGAAATTATTCAGGTAGTGAAGGGAGACGAAAATTTAATAGTCATGGGTGACTGGAATTCGTCAGTAGGAAAAGGGAGAGAAGGAAACATAGTAGGTGAATATGGATTGGGGGGAAGGAATGAAAGAGGAAGCCGCCTTGTAGAATTTTGCACAGAACACAACTTAATCATAGCTAACACTTGGTTCAAGAATCATGAAAGGAGGCTGTATACATGGAAGAAGCCTGGAGATACTGACAGGTTTCAGATAGATTATATAATGGTAAGACAGAGATTTAGGAACCA
The DNA here is from genome assembly GCF_023864275.1 of Schistocerca cancellata. Classification (NCBI taxonomy): domain Eukaryota; kingdom Metazoa; phylum Arthropoda; class Insecta; order Orthoptera; family Acrididae; genus Schistocerca; species Schistocerca cancellata. Next base: position 53,479,564 of record NC_064635.1, on the reverse strand, counting down.
GGTTTTAAATTGTAAGACATTTCCTGGGGCAGATGTAGATTCTGACCACAATCTATTGGTTATGAACTGCAGATTGAAACTGAAGAAACTGCAAAAAGGTGGGAATTTAAGGAGATGGGACCTGGATAAACTGAAAGAACCAGAGGTTGTACAGAGTTTCAAGGAGAGCATAAGGGAACAATTGACAGGAATGGGGGAAAGAAATACAGTAGAAGAAGAATGGGTAGCTCTGAGGGATGAAGTGGTGAAGGCAGCAGAGGATCAAGTAGGTAAAAAGACGCGGGCTAGTAGAAATCCTTGGGTAACAGAAGAAATATTGAATTTAATTGATGAAAGGAGAAAATATAAAAATGCAGTAAATGAAGCAGGCAAAAAGGAATACAAACGTCTCAAAAATGATATCGACAGGAAGTGCAAAATGGCTAAGCAGGGATGGCTAGAGGACAAATGTAAGTATGTAGAGGCTTGTCTCACTAGGGGTAAGATAGATACTGCCTACAGGAAAATTAAAGAGACCTTTGGAGAGAAGAGAACCACTTGTATGAATATCAAGAGCTCAGATGGCAACCCAGTTCTAAGCAAAGAAGGGAAAGCAGAAAGGTGGAAGGAGTATATAGAGGGTTTATACAAGGGCGATGTACTTGAGGACAATATTATGGAAATGGAAGAGGATGTAGATGAAGATGAAATGGGAGATAAGATACTGCGTGAAGAGTTTGACAGAGCACTGAAAGACTTGAGTCAAAACAAGGCCCCGGAGTAGACAACATTCCATTAGAACTACTGATGGCCTCGGGAGAGCCAGTCATGACAAAACTCTACCATCTGGTGAGCACGATGTATGAGACAGGCGAAATACCCTCAGACTTCAAGAAGAATATAATAATTCCAATCCCAAAGAAAGCAGGTGTTGACAGATGTGAAAGTTACCGAACTATCAGTTTAATAAGTCACAGCTGCAAAATACTAACGCGAATTCTTTACAGACGAATGGAAAAACTGGTAGAAGCCGACCTCGGGGAAGATCAGTTTGGATTCCGTAGAAATGTTGGAACACGTGAGGCAATACTGACCTTACGACTTATCTTGGAAGAAAGATTAAGAAAAGGCAAACCTACATTTCTAGCATTTGTAGACTTAGAGAAAGCTTTTGACAATGTTGACTGGAATACTCTCTTTCAAATTCAGAAGGTGGCAGGGGTAAAATACAGGGAGCGAAAGGCTATTTACAATTTGTACAGAAACCAGATGGCAGTTATAAGAGTCGAGGGACATGAAAGGGAAGCAGTGGTTGGGAAAGGAGTAAGACAGGGTTGTAGCCTCTCCCCGATGTTATTCAATCTGTATATTGAGCAAGCAGTAAAGGAAACAAAAGAAAAATTCGGAGTAGGTATTAAAATTCATGGAGAAGAAGTAAAAACTTTGAGGTTCGCCGATGACATTGTAATTCTGTCAGAGACAGCAAAGGACTTGGAAGAGCAGTTGAACGGAATGGACAGTGTCTTGAAAGGAGGATATAAGATGAACATCAACAAAAGCAAAACGAGGATAATGGAATGTAGTCAAATTAAGTCGGGTGATGCTGAGGGAATTAGATTAGGAAATGAGACACTTAAAGTAGTAAAGGAGTTTTGCTATTTAGGGAGTAAAATAACCGATGATGGTCGAAGTAGAGAGGATGTAAAGTGTAGACTGGCAATGGCAAGGAAAGCGTTTCTCAAGAAGAGAAATTTGTTAACATCGAATATAGATTTAGGTGTCAGGAAGTCGTTTCTGAAAGTATTTGTATGGAGTGTAGCCATGTATGGAAGTGAGACATGGACGATAACTAGTTTGGACAAGAAGAGAATAGAAGCTTTCGAAATGTGGTGCTACAGAAGAATGCTGAAGATAAGGTGGGTAGATCACGTAACTAATGAGGAGGTATTGAATAGGATTGGGGAGAAGAGAAGTTTGTGGCACAACTTGACTAGAAGAAGGGATCGGTTGGTAGGACATGTTCTGAGGCATCGAGGGATCACAAACTTAGCATTGGAGGGCAGCGTGGAGGGTAAAAATCGTAGAGGGAGACCAAGAGATCAATACACTAAGCAGATTCAGAAGGATGTAGGTTGCAGTAGGTACTGGGAGATGAAGAAGCTTGCACAGGATAGAGTAGCATGGAGAGCTGCATCAAACCAGTCTCAGGACTGAAGACCACAACAACAACATGATGCATCAATATGTTGAACAACATCCAATTAACACAAGTTTCTTAAATTCATTTTTATTTATATCTTTAATCCTTCTTCTAGAATGAATGAATTTCCTGACTGAAGTAATCGATTCATCTGTTATGTAAAAAGTTTGTATTAATAAATTAAAGCAGTCGATTAGGAGACAAAAATAATAGTAAAAGATAAACATGTAAAAAATAAAGCTAATCAGTTATTGCCTAACTGCTTTCGGCATTCACTTACTGGATCTCATGGATGTAGTAAGACAACATTAATGATGATAGATATATTTTTGCATCAGTAGTGTAAAATTTCAATAACTTTAACCATTGATATATTTATTCTAAGTGTTTAGATCAATCTAAATTTTAAAAATTCAAAAGAGATGTAGTAAAATTGATGATAAATTAGGCATTAAGATGACAATGTTGACTGATAATAATGATGCCATGATTCTATTAGATGATTTAGAAGGTACTTCACTTTATTTGATGAGTTTATAACACAGAATCAAAATTTCGTAGAGAATTTTTACTTGTTAGCATAAAATATTTATTTAGTTCAAACATATTCCAATATGTCCAGACAATTACTGAGAGCTTATTTAATTATTTTAATATGTTTAGAGATGATGAAACAAATGTAAATCATATTACCATGAATTTGTGGACATTTAAAATACAATGACCTTAAAAAAAATTTAATAAGTCTTAGAATGTAGAATTTAGAATTTTACCTGTAGATATAACACATAAACCAAAGAGTGTCAAAATAGAAATAATACTAAATCACTTTTATATAAATAACATGAAATGTATAACATACAGCATAACATTTACCATTAACATATAATATAACTTATAATTAACCTGTATTGTAATAAATACAAGTAAATATAACATTTTTTCTTACATAAATGTTTGTACAGTATGATCTACATATTATTAAAAAACTTGAACATGGAAATATTAAGCTTTGCTTCATAACACACTCAGAACTGGAAAAAAATCTGAGAACTGAGGGTGAAAGACACAAGAGGCTCAGTCTGTTACTGATTCTATACAACAGGTTAAACAAGGAGTAGAAGGATTAGCTGATGTATTAAAAGCTAATGAAGAAAGTAGAGAAGCAGAAAAACAGCTAATACCATAACAAAATGGTTATTATTACGTTTACAATATTGCCAAAAAGTGAAATACCATTTGAAAATTGACTGTTTCACAAAGATAATGGATGATGAATCAATTCATTCACCATTAAAAAGAAAAACAGAACCGACATAATGAGACAATGAACAGAAATTAAGACAAAGAATTATTAAAAAAGGGCAATTAAAGTACAGATCAAACCTTTTACTATTTTAAAAAGACACTGAATAGATGCTAAAACAGCATTTCTAAAATTACCCTGAAAGAGAAAATTCTTCTATCGAAAAAACACTTATTTTCATTATCATGATTTAATTTTAAAGACGAAAAATACATTGGCGCTAATGGTTTATTGTAACTATACTCTTGGAAATTGAAATAAGAACACCCTGAATTCATTGTCCCAGGAAGGGGAAACTTTATTGACACATTCCTGGGGTCAGATACATCACATGATCACACTGACAGAACCACAGGCACATAGACACAGGCAACAGAGCATGCACAATGTCAGCACTAGTACAGTGTATATCCACCTTTCGCAGCAATGCAGGCTGCTATTCTCCCATGGAGACGATCGTAGAGATGCTGGATGTAGTCCTGTGGAACGGCTTGCCATGCCATTTCCACCTGGCGCCTCACTTGGACCAGCGTTCGTGCTGGACGTGCAGACCGCGTGAGACGACGCTTCATCCAGTCCCAAACATGCTCAATGGGGGACAGATCCGGAGATCTTGCTGGCCAGGGTAGTTGACTTACACCTTCTAGAGCACGTTGGGTGGCACGGGATACATGCGGACGTGCATTGTCCTGTTGGAACAGCAAGTTCCCTTGCCGGTCTAGGAATGGTAGAACGATGGGTTCGATGACGGTTTGGATGTACCGTGCACTATTCAGTGTCCCCTCGACGATCACCAGTGGTGTACGGCCAGTGTAGGAGATCGCTCCCCACACCATGATGCCGGGTGTTGGCCCTGTGTGCCTCGGTCATATGCAGTCCTGATTGTGGCGCTCACCTGCACGGCGCCAAACACGCATACGACCATCATTGGCACCAAGGCAGAAGCGACTCTCATCGCTGAAGACGACACGTCTCCATTCGTCCCTCCATTCACGCCTGTCGCGACACCACTGGAGGCGGGCTGCACGATGTTGGGGCGTGAGCGGAAGACGGCCTAACGGTGTGCGAGACCATAGCCCAGCTTCATGGAGACGATTGCGAATGGTCCTCGCCGATACCCCAGGAGCAACAGTGTCCCTAATTTGCTGGGAAGTGGCGGTGCGGTCCCCTACGGCACTGCGTAGGATCCTACGGTCTTGGCGTGCATCCGTGCGTCGCTGCGGTCCGGTCCCAGGTCGACGGGCACGTGCACCTTCCGCCGACCACTGGCGACAACATCGATGTACTGTGGAGACCTCACGCCCCACGTGTTGAGCAATTCGGCGGTACGTCCACCCGGCCTCCCGCATGCCCACTATACGCCCTCGCTCAAAGTCCGTCAACTGCACATACGGTTCACGTCCACGCTGTCGCAGCATGCTACCAGTGTTAAAGACTGCAATGGAGCTCCGTATGCCATGGCAAACTGGCTGACACTGACGGCGGCGGTGCACAAATGCTGCGCAGCTAGCGCCATTCGACGGCCAACACCGCGGTTCCTGGTGTGTCCGCTGTGCCGTGCGTGTGATCATTGCTTGTACAGCCCTCTCGCAGTGTCCGGAGCAAGTATGGTGGGTCTGACACACCGGTGTCAATGTGTTCTTTTTTCCATTTCCAGGAGTGTATTAATATCAAAAGAGTTTAATAAGACTGATTAATCTGAATATGATCTAAATACTCTAGATAAATAGCAATTGACACAAATTTAATAAATAATAAATGTGATGGTAATAATAACAGAGTTAAGTCTAGTAGGGGACATAAAGGGATCAATATATTAGGACCAATGATGTAACAAAAATAAAAATAAAAATTAGGTCTTGGATTTATTAAGAAATATGATGATTATGCTATTTAGTATATATGAATGCATGACTACACAATTAATAGATAGCTTAACAGTATTTAATAGGGATGAGATACCTGCAAAAATAATTATCAGAGTGAAAAATTGGGAATAATAAAAATGTTAACAACTAAATTTATTTGAATTATTGTCAATAATCCAAACGGTATACCACATTTAATTAGATTCTTATATAATTTATCACATATATTTTGGGAAGGTGAATAGTATAGAAAAGTATTAGGTTACTCATTAATTAATAAAGCTACTGTTTGAAATTCATTTGCTTGGATATAATTACTGTGGACGAGATACTACATTACATGATAGATTAGCACATGGAGACAAAGAAATCAATCGATTACATGAAGCATGTCAACAACATGATATTGCATACAGAGACAATAATTATGTAGGATATGCAGAATGTTTCATAACTCATGTTACACACTTCTAGAGGTTATAGAAGGGACTTAGTAGCCAAGTTTTAAATGGAACCCACATCCGGAAACATCATCCAGCAATACTACAGAGCAGCAAAGTTATAGGTGTCATAACCTGTACATGTGTGTATATACAGGATTATTCAGTAATGATGTAACAAAATTCCTAGGGTAATGGAGAAGGATTAATGTATCAGATTGAGATAAGGATCCCTGTACTGGAAAATATCAAGTTGAAGTTATAAGTGGGAACTGTTCTGCTACCTCTGACAGTGGATTACTGTTGATGCTAAGATTGTAGGGTAGGCAACTTACAGAGGTGGTAGGATGGACCAAAACAAGAAGTAACTATTATTTTCGATGTTGAAACCCAATTATAATTTTAGTTTGCTGTAACCTTACACCTCTAATGGATGTAGCTGCCAAATGGGTTTCAACATCGATAATAATACTTGAGAACTATAAAACTTTAAGTAGCGGAAGATGGGGCAAAACTGGGTACTGTAGTCACCTGGAGTGAGTGGAGCCATTATGGTGTAGAGCTGGTGAAATGGTGGTGAAGTGGCCAGTTGTGGAGATAGTGGTGCTGGATGGGGTGGTTAAGAAATGTCCACTGCAAGATAACAGCTTATATTTAGTCTTGAGATACAAAACCCACAAAAATGCTCCCAGCAGGAAAGTGGTCTACTGGCAGTGGTATTCAGATCATAAGGTCGTGTGGTGACAGGATGACCATTTGACATCCGATTACTGCTTTGGGAAACTGTTTACCCCACTTCGTAGTACATGCACTATGTGTCTCTGAGTGAGCAGTGCCAGTGACGCCAATGTATGCTGAATTATTAATGTTGTGTCATATATTTTATATTTGTAATAAATATGTCATAGATTTTAAGGTAAAATAGGTATTTTGTGGTGTTTCACAGTATCTTCCTCACACTGTATGTTTGTATTTGTATAGTGTATCCATAATTAAAGTTCCAGAGTCGAATCACTGTGGAAATGGGAACAGAGTGACATCAAATTTGAACAGCATTTTATTATTGCACAGGGAAACTTTATGTAGAAAAAAAACGTAAATATTACTAACAGACGGCGCTATAGCGTTAGAATATGTACACCAACAAGTGCACAGCACATGGCTGTTGCATCTGAGTTGCTCAAAATGACTTTCTCCATGGAGGATCGTGTGCTGCTGGTAAAGCTCATTTAGAAGAACAGTGACTGTGCACTAGTAGCCCTGCAGAAGTTGTGAACACTTGCGGGTGTTGCTGTTGTTGTGGTCTTCAGTCCTGAGATTGGTTTGATGCAGCTCTCCACGCTACTCTAACCTGTGCAAGCTTCTTCATCTCCCAGTACCTACTGCAGCCTACATCCTTCTGAATCTGCTTAGTGTATTTATCTCTCGGTCTCCCTCTACGATTTTTACCCTCCACGCTGCCCTCCAGTACTAAATTGGTGATTCCTTGATGCCTCACAATATGTCCTACCAAGCGATCGCTTCTTCTAGTCAAGTTGTGCCACAAACTCTTCTCCCCAATTCTATTTAATACCTCCTCATTAATAACTTATACTTGTGGGTATGAAAAAAATTCGAAAAGAAAGGTTCTTCTGAAATTCAGTGTGTCAGAGGGAGGAAAATAGTTGATCTGATATCTGTCGAAGATGTGGCAACAGCCCTGCAGAAGGGGTAGAGTGGAGGTGTGCAAACATGCAGTGCATGGGGAATCGCCTGAAAAGGAACATGCCTGAGAGCACTATGAAACATCCTGCATTGTTACCCACACAAAATCACTCACATTAGGGAGTCGCTTCCTGCTACCTGCCAGAAAGACAAACGTTCGCTCTGAAATTTGTTGGCCTTGTGGAAGTGGCCAATCAATGGTCTTGGAACATTCTGTGGACAAACAAGGGCCCATTTCCTAGGACATCTCAACAGGCAGAATTCCAAAGCACTGGCAACGGAAAATCCACACATGCACGAATTGGTAACACTTCATTCTGCAAAGATGACAGTGTGGGGCAGGTTGATGGCATCATTTATCATAGGACCGTATTTTTTTGAGGGAATGAGTCCTGCAGGTCCTTTTACCTGTTTCATCACTGGTAAACTACACTCCTGGAACTGGAAAAAAGAACACATTGACACCGGTGTGTCAGACCCACCATACTTGCTCCGGACACTGCGAGAGGGCTGTACAAGCAATGATCACACGCACGGCACAGCGGACACACCAGGAACCGCGGTGTTGGCCGTCGAATGGCGCTAGCTGCGCAGCGTTTGTGCACCGCCGCCGTCAGTGTCAGCCAGTTTGCCGTGGCATACGGAGCTCCATCGCAGTCTTTAACACTGGTAGCATGCCGCGACAGCGTGGACGTGAACCGTATGTGCAGTTGACGGACTATGAGCGAGGGCGTATATTGGGCATGCGGGAGGCCGGGTGGACGTACCGCCGAATTGCTCAACACGTGGGGCGTGAGGTCTCCACAGTACATCGATGTTGTCGCCAGTGGTCGGCGGAAGGTGCACGTGCCCGTCGACCTGGGACCGGACCGCAGCGACGCACGGATGCACGCCAAGACCGTAGGATCCTACGCAGTGCCGTAGGGGACCGCACCGCCACTTCCCAGCAAATTAGGGACACTGTTGCTCATGGGGTATCGGCGAGGACCATTCGCAACCTTCTCCATGAAGCTGGGCTACGGTCCCGCACACCGTTAGGCCGTCTTCCGCTCACGCCCCAACATCGTGCAGCCCGCCTCCAGTGGTGTCGCGACAGGCGTGAATGGAGGGACGAATGGAGACGTGTCGTCTTCAGCGATGAGAGTCGCTTCTGCCTTGGTGCCAATGATGGTCGTATGCGTGTTTGGCGCCGTGCAGGTGAGCGCCACAATCAGGACTGCATACGACCGAGGCACACAGGGCCAACACCCGGCATCATGGTGTGGGGAGCGATCTCCTACACTGGCCGTACACCACTGGTGATCGTCGAGGGGACACTGCATAGTGCACGGTACATCCAAACCGTCATCGAACCCATCGTTCTACCATTCCTAGACCGGCAAGGGAACTTGCTGTTCCAACAGGACAATGCACGTCCGCATGTATCCCGTGCCACCCAACGTGCTCTAGAAGGTGTAAGTCAACTACCCTGGCCAGCAAGATCTCCGGATCTGTCGCCCATTGAGCATGTTTGGGACTGGATGAAGCGTCGTCTCACGCGGTCTGCACGTCCAGCACGAACGCTGGTCCAACTGAGGCGCCATGTGGAAATGGCATGGCAAGCCGTTCCACAGGACTACATCCAGCATCTCTACGATCGTCTCCATGGGAGAATAGCAGCCTGCATTGCTGCGAAAGGTGGATGTACACTGTACTAGTGCCGACATTGTGCATGCTCTGTTGCCTGTGTCTATGTGCCTGTGGTTCTGTCAGTGTGATCATGTGATGTATCTGACCCCAGGAATGTGTCAATAAAGTTTCCCCTTCCTGGGACAATGAATTCACGGTGTTCTTATTTCAATTTCCAGGAGTGTATATGAGAGTCTTTTATGCACCAATGTCATTCCAACCCTTGAGCGGTGTGGGTTATGTGGGTAGGATCAGTTTAATGGAAGATGGCGCCCCTCTACATATTGCATACCAAGTGAAGCGGCTGCTGCAGAGGCATTTCAGAAATGCTAGAATTGTCAACTGTCAATTCCTTACAGTCTGGCCCTAAAGATCACCGGATCTTAATCCGTTTCACTTCTGGCTGTGGAATTATCTGAAAGATGTTGTGTGCAGTGCTCCAGTTACGAACATAGCTCAACTGAGGCACATGTTGCGCAACGAATTCTGAACGTGACCCCCCCCCCCCCCCCCCCCAGACACTCCTGTCTGTTTGGAAAATGATGTTCAACTTGTGGAAGAACACGGTAAACAGCATATTGAACACGCCTTACGCCAGTGTTATGACAGTTAGAACCCGATGTCATTTTGCTTTTATGCGGTTTTAGGCCCCAGAGCAATTAAAAACCGATGTAATTTTCCTTTTTATGTGGCTTTTGCCCTCAGGATAGTTAAAAACTGACTTCTCCCACCTGATGTGGTACAACCTTGGTGTGGTGCCACAACTGTTAACTGCCGAGCTTGTGAAGTTATGCACATTCAGCAGTATAGATGATGTAATGTGGAACTTACAGTCGTCGAATTGCGATTTATCTGTCATTTGTAACCGATACCATTTCTGTTAAGATGCTTACCTATTGGTAAAATTTTCGTTTTTTTCGTTATATGACATGGCGCTGAAATTTGAAGTCATTCTGAGCAGTGGTTCTCTTTCTACAGCCTTTTGAAACTGGAACTTTAATTGTAGACACCATTTACATGTATCAGCAGAACGAAAAACCAGTCTAAAATGCAAATTATTACTTTTTATTCATTTGATGATTAGTTTCAGGCCGAGACCCATTTTCAAAACATCATAGGAAAATCGAAAATAGCATTTTCGAAGATGTCAAAAACGTGCATTGAACATTTACAGTGTGTACAGTGTATGTTTATATGTACCCAAAATGACAACAGTGAGTACATTAATTTTATATTAGAGTGACCAAATTTTTCCACCTGAAAAAACGGGCCATTTGCGAAAAATTGGTATGAAAAAAACGGGCTAAAATGGGACACTAGAAAAAAGGAAATATTCTGCACATATGACTGCATCACTTTACTAAAATAAATAAAAACTAAAGTTTATACACACAAAAAGGCATGTATTTTAACAAAATACTTCAAAACATGAGTGTAATTACACTGCATCATTTGATAATTCATTGTTTTTCCAAGAACTGGTTATTATTCAAAATACCGAGAAACTGGTGGAATGATTTCTACAAATTAACATTAATACAGACTGTAGACCATTTCGCTACAATGTCAGGAACACTGTTACTAACTTTGTACATATGAGAAGACCTACTACTTTTCAAAAGCTTTGAATTGGTTAATAGCAGGTTGTAGAACTCCTTACAGGTAAGGCCTTCATAATGACTCTTGACTATTACAATTGTTTCAATAGTTTCAGTGCTAAAGCAGTTTTTCTCATCAATCCAAAGGGAATTTCCAACTGAAAATACACTTTCCACAGCAGCATTTGTATCTAATACAGCAAGAGCAAACTCACAAACGCCTCTATAAGTTCACATGAAGTGCCTGTACTTCTAAGTGTATGGAATACACCACCCTATCTCTTATTTGTTTCCACATTAGTTTTTTCCCATTCTTCAAGTTTCCTGGATGCCATGTTGTGCATGAATCCTATCTCACCAAACAATACTTCCTCATCTACCTGAAATGTTGCACCTGAATCTACTGCCTTAAGAATTTTCAGATAATTTTAAAGTTCAGCTCAAGGAACAGAACTTTTCAGTGTTACCCTATGAAATGATTTCAGAGGCTGAAATGGAGAAGTCCACCTTTCTAAGTAAGTCACAAAAGGGTCTTAAAATAAATTGGTAATCATTTTGTATTTTACCTCAGAGAAAATACCTTCCTTTCCAAGTTAATTAAAATTGAAGAAGTAGCTGAAAATTGAAATTTACTAAATTTCCTGTTACTGATTTTTTTCTTAAGTGGCTCTAACTCTTCAGCCTATTGTGTAGCTGAAATCGCGGTTCTTTCCAAATTCTGGATTGAATTTGAAAACGTTTTCAATTGGATTTGTGCAAAATGAAGCCAAAGAAATGACTGTGGCTTCTCAAAAAAAACTATTTCAGCAATGTAGGACACCTATCCTGAGATAGAAAATAAGATTTCAAAGGTTTACACTATCAATATCGCCTTATTTCTTGGCAACAATGGCATCCATCTAGTTTTAATACTACCTAGAACTTGCTTGTATTCAGTATCAACAAAATCACAGAATTATTTTAGTTTCTCCAATCACACATTGTAAATAGTAAAACATTGAAAAAATTTTTTCAGTATTGTTTCTATGTCAATGGAAGGAAGGTCTGCACTTGTTTGACCTCCACTGTGTACCACATAGGCTGCACAACCGTTGAGTGGGATGTTCATCTTGAGAATAATGTTCAGTTTGGAGTAAACATTGTTTGTTCCTGGCCTCTTGTACCCACCAAAGAGGGTATTACAGTTATGTGCACAAAATGTGTGTGAATCGTGGATAAAAGACCATGTACCTACACCTAATATAAAATAATATAATGATAACACTTGTGTTAAATTATTTATTACGTGCTTCTGTGTGTCCATCTTTTCCTTATCGCGCTAAGATACGTACTGTGCTAAATGGTGTTATGTTGAAAAGCAAAATTTGTTTCGCCCGCGACTGAAACGACATCATTCTTATTGGCTACAAAAATCAGCTGTCGGTCATTTGCGTCCTGTCACAGCTGGCGGCACACGTTACCAACATACCCCGCAAGAGGTCACTGCAATTGAAATGCCAGCACCATGTGTCAACTGAGATTTCACGGAAGAGTGCTGTAGGTATTTAAGAATCTGTTTATTGTATAGCAGAGAGTGTATTTTCTGCGCCTTTGAGTTGGTTATCTTAATTACTAGTTTGTGGGTAAAAGTCTGGAATAGGACTAGTGGCGCAGTCCGTTTTCGTGTAGGAATGTTGTCATCTCATGCTATGAAGTACAACGGGAACAAAAGAAGGTGTATCAGCTGTCTGTGTTTCTGTATTGCGTATAATAAACTCACAGTGTTAACGCAGTTAATCACCCCTGTATGTATATGTCTATGTATTTCTCCCCCACTGATTCGGAAGACGCATAGCAGGATGACGTGAACTGTTCCTCGGAACGTTCACGCTTTAAATGGTTAGTTGTATCGTAACGACAATCATCGTAGTCCTTATTTATTTGATCCGTGTGATCAGATATTACACAGTGTGCTACAAATGCTGGACAAAATGTGCTAGTATTTCCATGGTGCATTTGCTTCCCTGAATAGTTCACGTTTTGCACTTAATCATAACCAGCGCACTCACTGTCCTAGATGTTATAGAATAAAAACAGTGACACAGTAAATAAGACTTCACGTCTTTCCAGAATTACATATTGTCTTCAATAGCCTTTATACTGTACTTGGGGTGGGGGGGGGGGGGGGAGGAGCTTATTGAACAGCTTAAGGTCATTCTGGAATGCTCCATTTGAACAAAATTATATTTGGCGTCTATTACTTGCAGGTTTATTCTAGTGTAATGTGAATTTTATTATTTTTCTTTAGTTAGCATTCGGTTGGCATTATGTCGTTCTTTTTAAGATGATTTTAATTTCTTAGAATATACTAAAGTTAGATTTAGATGTACTTTTCGTTCCAATTGATACATGGTGAGATCCTCTAGGACGTAGATGATGTCGGAGGACAACTCGATAAATATTTCCAAAATAAGAGCAAATATGCTAATATAATCCCACATGAAATTGCTCTCATGGATTTTACATGTAAAAGGGGGTCGACAGAAGCGTCCGATCCCACGCGTCGGCTTTGACCCGTGACGTAAGGGTGTTGTCGTGTGTGACGTCATGACGGTGTCCCGTTAGTGTCATTAGGCTTCTTGTGGAAAGTGTGTGTGTTTTTTTTTGTTTCCGCCATATTTGTGACGTCATGGGTCAAAGCAGACGGGCGGCATCGGACGCTTCCGTATTTCCTCTAACTTTAGTATATTCTGAGAAATTAAAATTATCTTAAAAAGAACGACATAGTGCCAACCGAATGCTAACTAAAGAAAAATAATAAAATTCACATCACACTAGAATAAACCTGCAAGTAATAGACGCCAAATATAATTTTGTTCAAATGGAGCATTCCAGAATGACCTTAAGCTGTTCAATAAGCTCCTCCCACCCCCCCCCTCCCCCCGCAAGTACAGTATAAAGGCTATTGAAGACAATATGTAATTCTGGAAAGACGTGAAGTCTTATTTACTGTGTCACTGTTTTTATTCTATAACATCTAGGACATCGACAGAAGCGTCCGATCCCACGCATCGGCTTTGACCCGTGACGTAAGGGTGTTGTCGTGTGTGATGTCATGACGGCGCGGAGTTTGGTTTGAGTGTGGCTGTCTCTAGTTCTGTTTTATCTTATTTTATTTACTTTTCTGATCTGTTCGTTCTATCTCGTGAGTATTTTTTTTTTAATTTAAAAACGCTTATTACTTATTTTAATTATCTGTTTCCTCCAATTTCTGTTTTAGTTTATTATATTTATCTTTCTGATCTGTTCGTTCTATCCCGTGAGATTTTTTTTTTTTTTTTTTAAAGACAAAAAACACTAATCAGCTACTGAAGCATCTTTATCTTCTATGGGTTGCAGGGGTTACGACCCCTGGGGATGTGGGTGGGTATTCATGCATGGCTGTCTTCACTTACACGTTGTAGCTACGCAAGGCATCTAAATTTGTTTATATTTAGTTTGCCCCCCCCCCCCCCCCCCCACCCAAAACACCCCATTTCCCGCGCTTGTCCCGTTAGTGTCATTACACTTCTTGTGGAAAGTGTGTGTGTGTGTGTGTGTGTGTGTGTGTGTGTGTGTGTGTGTGTGTGTGTGTGTTTTTGTTTCCGCCATATTTGTGACGTCATGGGTCAAAGCAGACGGGTGGCATCGGACGCTTCCGTATTTCCGTAAAAGGATATAAAACTTTTCACCATTGGTAGTGTCAGAAGTTTAACCTTCGAGTTTAATACAATCAAAAGGTATGGCTAGTTATGTTACTTGTTTCAGTGCTCACAAGCTCACTCAGCAAAATCTGCAGGCTGCTTCCGGTTGACCTAAAATGATGATATTTGGCATGAAGCAAGATTTCACAATAGAAGCAAAGAAAAAAATCCCAGAAATGGTTCATTTGTAATTATATTGTACAAAAAATATTTTTTGTCATTTGTTATGTCTGTCATGTTAAGGCCCCTTTTCTCAGATTTGGATAGACATATATCTTGCCTGTATTGATAAAAGGCAAAAATTGTTGAGATACTAGATTCCTTGGACAGATGGATTTTGTATTTAAAGTTTGTACAACACCATTGGTGCAAGAGTGCTACACACACTCTCTTCTCTCTCTCTCTCTCTCTCGCTTGACCAGATTTTTTTTAAAGAAATTTGTCCTTAAGCACACATAACAGTGAAGGGGTGGAGCTGTGTGAAATATTTCGTGAGAAAAACTGTACATATTACAGTGATATTAAACACCTAAAGAACTAGAGAAAAACATTTTTTGGAAACCACGTTTTAAAGACTACTTTGTTTCATAGAATTCTCAGATGTGAAGAACATATGTAATCTGTTCGTGAGTATACTGCTAAGATTAACCATTTCAGTTGATTCCAGTAATAACTATAAATAAGGACAAACAGCTTTTGTTATTATTTAGAAGTGCTTGCTGTGCTCTGCATACATTTTTTTAAAAATCTGCTGTTTTGTATCTTGCATTATTAACCGCACGTAGGGCTATTATCAAAGTTATGATTGTGTAGGTTTATCAAGCGAGATTTTTGACTGGATTGAGTATTTCTTCATAGAGGACATAGCATGTGATCTTAGATGGAGAATAAAAGTAACTGGGTGTGCCCCAAGGAAGTATGTTGCTACCCTTAATTAATGACCTTGCAGGCAATGTTAATAATAACCACAGTGTTTTCATGGGTGATGCGGTTACTTGTGGTGAAGTACTGTCTGAAAAAAGCTGCACAAATATTGTTAGATTTTGATAAGTTTTGAAAATGATGCAAAGGTTGACCAGTTGCTTTAAATGTTCAGAAATATAAAATTGTGCACTCCACAAAATGAGGAAACATAGTATCCCATGACTACAGTATCAAAGGAGTCACAATTCGAATCTGTCCACTCTTACAAATATCTGCGTGTAACAATTTGGAGACATATTAAATGCAACAGTTACATAGGTTAAAATGTAGGTAAAACAGATATCAGACATTGGTTCCATGAAAAAATACTGGGAAAATGAAATCAGTATACAAAAGAGATCTCTTGCAAATCACATGTGTGGCCCATTCTGAAATGCTGCTAAAGTGCCTGGGGTTTGAACCAGCCAAGATTATCAGGTAATATCAAACGAGTACAAAGAAGAGCATTACAAATGGCCACAGGTTAGTTTGACCCCTGGGAGAGTGTCACAAATGTGAAAAACTCACATGGCAGCACTTGAAGATAGATGCAAACTACCCCAAGAAAATCTGCCTACAATAGTTATGTAAGTTAAATACCATCTTCAATGTCTGTAATGTGCTTCCTTTACAACACTATCATGAACAGCTGGAAGTGTGTGGCAGAACCTCCATAGGATGACCAGTGCTAAGCCAGTGTTCTCATTAATAGTTTTTCTGACTGTTCTAAGTATTTGTAAGGCTTATGCTCAATACACCAGTCCTCTATGGTCCTGATCGTCTGACCAATATATGATATGCCACAGCTGCAAGGAACACATTAGATACTTGCCTTATGCAAATAAAGATCATTCTGTAGAGAACCCAAAAGGCCCCTGGTCATAGATGGTGGTTGAATAACATGTTTATCATCATCTTTCTGCAAAATATGACCAATACTGGGGATACCCTCTACCATGTACTATATGGTGGTTTGCTGATTATGTGTGTATATTTAAATCTGCCACATTCCTTGTGGTTGTGGCATGTCATATTTGGGCAGACCAGTAGGACCATAAAGGATGATATATTGAGCAGAAGTGTCATTCTCACTTAGAAAGCGGAACAAATATGCTATTCCAGAACAGTGCCTTGCCACCAGTCTTCCTACAGAATACATACCTACCATCTTTAGTCCTAAGTGGGACAGATATCACTTTCTCTCCTTCAGCAGTTTGTCTAGGAGTAGTAACAGATGAAAATCTAAACTGGGTCGAGAAAGTAATGTCGAAGAGGACATCACGATCTCTCCATGCCCCACAAAAATCTAAAAAGCTCTTCCCTCTTGATCTGAAAAATAAATTTCTGCAAATACTTATACTTCCATCACTGACTACAGTGATGACGTCCTGCAAGATCATTCACAGAGAAGTTGACAGTGCCTGAAACTGCTTATGAATGCCTGTGTTCAATATATATGTGGTGGTCAACTCTTTGATTATATTTCACCTATGCACAGGAGTTCTGGTAATGTGCAGAGATTTCCATGTACTCTGTCTTCTGTACTGTCATCAACATTCACTGTCCCTCACATATTACCTTGACCTTAATGCCCTTGCCTGAACAACATGCAGAAACACCCATTCTCGTCAGGGCTAAATCCTTTCTGTCCCACTCCATCAGTGAGCCATTTTCTCCTTAAAGTCCTTTTCAGTTGCAGGAACCTGTCCCTGGAATAACTCCCTCATTATATTAGAGAACTGAATAACATTTCCAGTTTCAAAAGACACTTAATGACATATCTACTGAAGCAATAATAATGACTATTGTTATCCCTGTACACACACGTTACCCCTTCCTTGTTTCCAACCAGATCTTCATTTCCCAGTGTTTTTAGCTGGTGGCATCTTCTTAAATTTCCCTTCCCCGGAACTCACTATATCAGAAAATATTTATTTTGTACATCCACAAATAGCTTTCATATATCTGCCACAATCATTCTTGTTGTTGTTTTTGTTATTGTCATCATCTCCACCACCACAACCACCACCACCATTATCAATGTTAGCGGCGGCAGCAGCAGCAATAGCAGTAGGAATACTACCAGTATTACTGTGACTTTATTAGTTCTCAATCATTATTATTTATTTACATTGCCTCTACAGACACTCAAGACAGAACATTATATTTGTCATATTAAAACTATCATTATTTCTTACATAACTACGATGTAAAAAAAAGGGAATGTATTTGAGAGGACGGGAAGGCTCTAATCTGACCAGGTTAAAAAATAAAAAAAATGTAACACAGATATCCTGGCAATTACTTCCAGCTATTGGGATAGTGTTATTAAGCAAGCAGTTGAGATTAAATGATCAAATTACCTTATAGATGTGGATGTTTTTTCTCAAATTCTCCTTGGAATTCTGCTCTCCTCCTGTCAGACAACAGGCAGAGTTGATGCTACCTCACACATTGGTTGTTAGTATTCACTATTGATCACTTCAGATGTTGATCATGTTTGTTGTGTGATGACATTAGTGTTTATGGTGTGCGTGTTGCCTTTCATCATATGGCCTGCATACCGGGATTTTAAATTTACTTGCACAGCACCCTCTCATAACATTGGTGTCTTGAAAATGACAGGGTGAGCATCCGTTGACATTTCGGTGTTTGTCGAAGATGTCACCTGGCTGCATTCATGAGAGTTATTTGAACATTCTATACAGAGGAAGAAACTTGTTTTGAGGTTCAAACAACTCACGGGAATTCAGCCAGGTAATATTAACAGCGACTGCTGATATTTCGGCGGGAGCACACCCCGCCATTTTCCAGGCAAACTGCAACTGACAGACAATGTACAGGCAAATTTAAAACCTATCTCACGTTGTTTTGAGGTATAAGTGGATATATCCAACATGAAAATAAGAACACATTTCATGTCAGTGAAGTGCAGCATACTAAAATTTGACTTATGTGTAGAAAGAAATGAAGTAGAAAAAATCTGAGTGATAATAGAGATTTAATACTGTTTAATAGTAATAATTTAAAACGGTAGATTCTTTATGAACTTGACAGACAGACTTGTTAGAAAAATCATTGTTAACCGTGACCACTGAAGGTGCTGAAAAATAAAGTGAAACATGTTTGGTCTAAATAAGACTTCAATTACAATCAGCCAAAGACAGTATATAATTGATACTACTTGTAGAAATATCATGAGGAAAAGAGCAGTCTAACCACAATGTGCACAAGCAATCATTCTTCCTGTGCTCCATATGTGAATGGAACAGGAAGAATTGCTAATAACTGGTACACTTGAAAGTATCTTCTGCCATGTGTAGTACAGTGAAGATGTGTATGTAGATGAAGATTAAGAGAAAGTCTGCTATTTTAGACTATTCAGATGAATATTAGATCCTTTGTGGTTTCATAAGTTAAGTAATCGCCATTGAAGAACAGAAGATATTTGATGCTGTATTGTGAAGGGTTATATCCACTGAACTTGGTTTCCTGTAATGTTTTACAGATTTTTACTCTAGGTGTTGAGATAATAATTTAGAAAATGAGTAGCCAACAAGGTATTCCTTTCATTTTGACTTGAATTTGTGAAGGATTTGTATCTTCCTGTCTTATGAACTAAGGGCAACTTAAAAAAGATCTAAATTCTTTCAAACAGAAAATACTTCCAGTAAATTTGTAGTTGGTCCCCTATTCACTGTACCTATATATGTATAGAACAGTTAATGTTTCAAAGACTGTCTTAATTGTCAACTTCCACCAAACAGTAATACACTGGTTGAAGCTTCAGTCAAACAAAATAAAAAGCACTGCTTCAAGTACATCCTGGAATTCCACGTTACATAAATCTAAAACTTTTCACCTACTTTATTTATGGCACATGATTTTGCCTCAGATTGCTCTTGATAGTTTCTTCACTTATGGTGTTTCTTTTTCAGATGGCGGCACCAGAAAAACTTCAAAATTCTTCCTGTGATGCATCATCTGTCAAAAAAGAGCCAGTAAGTAATATAACCTGAGCAATTATGTTGTTTCAAGCAGTAAGTTGAAAATAAAACTGGCAAGAATGTTATAAAGAAAGTAAAAAGAATGAGTCTTATTATAACAGGTTATCATTCAGCACAATCACATAAATTGTTGATTGAGGCTGTCACCAGCCATCTTCGGATCGTTTGTTACCCAGACCAGTTTTTTCACCTGTGAGCTGTCTCCTGTAGAACTTGCCTTTTTTTTTTTTTTTTTTTTTTTTTTTCTTTTTTTTTTTTTTTTTGAGAATATAGTAAAAGTTCAATTGTTTTTTTATTGTTTTAACTCTAACAGTTATACTATGTGAATCTATCCTACTTGTTTGAGTTTGCTATGGCCTTAAAATCAGCACACAGATGTAAACCACTTGATCTCTTGTTGAGGATGACCAAATGGGTTGTCACGCCAATGTCTTTCCATCATTCCAGTTCCTGAGCAGCTTGCTCAGTTATTGCACGGGGGGCCGGCCTTGTGCAAAAAAAGTGTGGTTGCACGTTGTCTTTAACAGTAATGTGCTCTTCAAAATCTTTAGTCCTTCCTAAACCTGTTCCAAACAGTTCACTGTCCTTACTACACAAATCAGAAACATTAGTATGAGGCACTGAAACACCATTTGTAACACATTATCTTGTATGCAGAGGCTGAACAAATCAAACAACTCTAAACCAAATATGCTCACACTGTTCTTAGAACTGTGCACATCAAATGCAACACATTTTGTAATGTCATGAAAAGTGGCTGGCAAGCTGTGCATGCCAAGTACTGGTATGTTGTGTGTTTAATGTGGAGACAAAACAGAAATAGGCATCTGGAGCTGTGGACTACCGATCCTTTCATATGTCTCTTTACTGATAAAGGAAACAAATGCACCTGCCTCTAACTGAAATTTCTTTGGAGTCACTCTTAATTGGGCAGAAAGTTTGTTCTTCTGTCTGTGTACTGTAGCGAAAGATTTCTGCAGAGCAGAAACACAGCACCTTTGTTTGTGCCAGTACTAATGGCATTGCCAACAGATGTGCATTTCCTGGAAAGGTTTGCTGAAACCATGCGCTGGCCCCGTGCTGGCCCTGGCTGCCTTGTAAACAGACTTTATGAACATGACCATGCCTACGACACTGGAAACATTTCATGTCACAACAAGGACAAGCTTTTCTGTCATAGTTTGAAAAGCAGTGAGAACAAGACTTTGTCACTGTATTTTGCAGTACACCTCACATCCCAAAAGACTAAAAGTGTTTGTCTTTGCATTTACTCTTAATCTGAGCCCTGTTTTTATCCACTTAACATTAGCAGGAACTCTAGACTGTCTCATGAACTGTCAACAGAAATAGACAAAGCCCCAGTCAACTTTAGTAGTATCCACAATACTTTGAGATTCTGCAGTAGACAAAACTGACAACTGTAGAATGTCAGCAGAAATGCATGTATCTCACTCCTTTTGTGTGATTGCATCAAGTAACATAATACACTATAGCTGAGTTCACGAGAACTTTTAAGCCTCTAATATCTTGTTAATCCCTTGGATTTTTCAGTCCTCTGTTTTAAAGACTGTGCAGGCTGCTTCTTGAGCCAGAAAAATTTAAACATCGCTGCAGCACAATGAACGTGAGTTTCAAAATGTTCACCTGGCAAGCAACCGAGCAAGTCCGTCGTAACTAGCATCTTCTGGATGAGCATCTGGCCACAGTTTGAAAAACAGTCTGTACATATTGGATCCGACCATTGAGAGGAAAAAAGAACCAGGCACCATACATGTAATGTTATAAGCGGTGAAGTGGGATTCCGTCATTACATGATATTCTGACCAACTATCTTCAATACTATTGCACTGGTGAAACGTGGGTATAGCAGCTGGCCTGTGATGCTGCTCGTTATGGAAGCAACGTAGTCATGTGTCAGTGCTGAGTTCAGTCTTCTTTGCCCGAAACTGAACATCTTCATTGAGAGACATGTCATATCCTGTGGCAGTTCAGACACAATTATCACTTTTGAAGATACATGGAAGTAACAGAATATACAAGGAATATTTGTACTCATCTGGGCCCACTGTATCATGTATGTCAGACGAACATAATATATAATGTTACGTGACAAAGATGTTGCTGTGTTTGATTATATTGTTTGTGACTACAGGTCTATTTCAGCGTGATTGCCATCTTCAGGTTGTCTTGCATAATTTGGTACAATATTTCAAATTTTTAAATAGATAATTTAAGATATTATAGAATTATGGTTTGCCTCATACATCAGGTGGTCTTGATATCCATATTACATTGATGTCTCAGTTGCTGTCACACTATTGTATTAGTTTGTTCTTTTGATGTTGTTGGAGCTATAGCAGATGTTAAACTTTTGCTAGAGCAGTAATAACTGCGTAGATGTCAAATTATGTAAGTTCATTTCATAATGACACTTCATTACAGCTGCGTTGACAGTTGAATCAGCAATGTTATATAGTTGCAGGCTGTTTGCTTCTATGGTATTCTGTGGGTCATATCTTTGTTCTTACCAGATATATTATATTGCTTATATGATCTGTTTTTATGTGGTTCTACACTGATATGTAATTTAATCCTATTGCTCTTTTTTTTTAATTGGTGATACCAGATAGTAATGTGGTGCACAAGGATTGTGACAATTTGCCAACTCTGTTTCCTTAAACATATGCTTTCCAGTGGTTATTTTTAATTCCCTGGTAACAAGTTCTCGGTTAAGTTATTATACTCATTTTGTGTTTGGAAGTTTAATTTAAGTAAAATTTTGTGTGTAATGTCTGTAATTCAAATTAAACTGTTAATTTAGGATTTCTTGAGTGTACTTTTGCGTGTATGAATCTACGAGTATTTAGAATGTCCGCAGCTTGTGGTCTTGCAGTTTGATCTGTATACAATGTATCACATACTTTTCATTGCATTTTATGTGTGCTTGGATTTGAATATATGGTTGCCTTTGTTTGTCTGGAGTGTAGAAGTGTTTGAAGATTGTGTTGTGCCTGGTATTCATATTTTATGTTAGTGTGATTTAGTAATGCATTAATTATGTGAGACGAAGATGATGATGATGATGATGATGATGATGATGTTTGGTCTGTACAGCGCTCAAGTGTGCGGTCATCAGCACCCATACAAAGTTCCAATTTTCGCACACACACACACACAAATTCTTAGTGCGCTCGAAATTGGATTATGGAAGCATAGTCTACTCCTCTGCTCGGCCGTCTATTCTTCGGCGTCTCGATTCTATCCACCACCGTGGATTACGTTTAGTGTCTGGAGCTTTTTACACTAGCCCTGTGGAAAGCCTTTATGCTGAGACTGCTGAACCTCCGCTGTCCAGTCGGCGAGCAGTCCTCCTGAGTCGTTATGCTAGCCATCTGTCTTCCATGCCAGCTAATCCAGCCCACGACCTTTTTTTCGACGCCTCCTTTGATGTAGGGTATGCAGGCCGCTCCTCCTCCCTACTACCCCCGGGAGTCCGCTTCCGTCAACTGCTCCATTCTCTTTCCTTCCGCTTTCCTAAAACCTTCTTGACAACTTGGGGTACAGCACCGCCTTGGCTCCGTCCCCGGATCTGCCTGCTCCGTGACCTTTGTCAATTTCCCAAGGATGGTACCCCTACACTTGTTTATCATCGGGCATTTGCTGCTGTATGTGCACAAATGACGGACGCCACATTTATTTACACCGACGGCTCGAAAACATCGTTAGGTGTAGGGAGTGCCTATATTGTTGGCGACACCCCAAATCGCTTTCGGCTTCCCGACCAATGTTCGGTTTATACTGCGGAGCTTTACGCTGTTCTCCAGGCTATCCACTTCATCCGCCGCAATCAGCGGATACAGTACGTTATCTGCTCAGATTCTCTCAGCTCTCTCCTCAGTCTCCAAGCTCTTTACCCTGTGCACCCTCTGGTCCACCGGATTCAGGACTGTCTGCGCTTGCTCCACCTGGGGGGCGTCTCGGTGGCGTTCCTCTGGCTCCCGGGACACGCTGGTATCTGTGGGAATGAGGCGGCCGATATAGCGGCCAAGGCTGCAGTCTCTCTTCCTCGGCCAGCTATTCAGTCGCTTCCCTTCACCGATATACGGAGCGGTTTATGTCGCCAAGTTGCTCATTTATGGCATGCGCTTTGGTCGGCACTTCCCCGTAATAAATTGCGGGAAGTGAAAGCCCTTCCTTGCGCTTGGACCTCTTCCTCCCGAACGCGTCGTCGGGAGGAGGTAATTTTAGCTAGACTCCGGATAGGGCACTGTCGTTTTAGCCATCGACATCTTTTAAGCGGCGATCCTCCCCCACTCTGTCCCCACTGCTCTCAGCTGTGGACGGTACGACACCTTTTAATTGAATGCCCCGATTTTAATCCGTTACGCTCCCGTCTACAGCTATCGCCCGATTTATCGTCGATTTTAGCAGATGACACGCGCTCAGCCGACCGCGTTCTCCAGTTTATTAGTGACAGTGAAATGACGTCAGTCATTTGAAGCTTTTTTTTGGGGACAACCACCCCCTTTCTGTAGCAGATTTTTAAGCATTCTTCTATTTTTAGTTTCTCCAATTTTCTGACTTTGTTCCCATTGCTGCTGGTTTTCAATTTCGGTTTTTTACTGTCTTAAGTCACGGGCTGGGCGCTAATGACCATAGAAGTTTTGCGCCCTAAAACCACAAACCAAAAAAAAAAAAAAACAAATTCTTGTTTATTTGGTAATTTTCTTTCCTTACATATAGTAGATTGTATAGGCTTAGTGTATCATATAGGTATGTGACCTCTGTCCCACACCTCACGCTCCAGCCATTGCCTATCCTGGCAACTGGCTACCCTGTGGTGGGCAACATATCGTTCCACTGCTTCAGCTTGTGACTCTGGCTACAAAAATTTTTACTCCTGGGAAAGTGCTGTAGTCATCTTTCAAAATACACTAATGAGCCAGAACATTGAGACAGCTTGTTTGTCCGTATTTGAAATGAAATGAATCGCTGTTTCTGCATAACAGTGATCTGATACTTTGTTGGTAAGTTTGTGGAGGTATGTGGCATTAGATGTCTGTGCACAGGTTATGTAATTTGTTTAAATAATGAGCCACTGATTTGTGTATGGCACCTGATAGAGACCCAGATGGGTTCCATAGGATTTAAATCGGACAAATTTGGTCACCAAGACATCAAAGTGAGTTAACTATAATTCTTCTCAAATCACTGTAACACAGTTCTGGCACAGAGACATGCACAATAATGCTGCTAAGATGACATCGCCTTCGGGGAAGACATCAAGTGTGAAGAGATGTAGGTGGTTTGCAGCTGTCACCAAGTCTTCCATTACTGGCACAGGTCCCATGCAAGTGCAGGAGAATGTCTCCTGCAGCATAATACTGCTCCCACTAACCTGTGTCTGCGCTGCGCTGCGTGTTTTGAGCCGCCGTTCATCTCGGTGACAGCATTTGCGGAGACAGCCATCAGTCTAGCATAACAAAAATATGATTCACACAGAGCCGACACGTTTCCATTTATCACTGGTCAAGTCCCAAAGGTCTCGTGCGCACTGCAGTTGTAACTGACGATGTTGTTGCATCAACATGGGAACACTTAGGGGTGGTCTGCTGCAGAGTTCCATGTTCTACAATGTACAATGAATGGTGTGTCCCAAAACACTTTTGCATGTACCAGTATTGTGCTCTTTCGACAGGGATGCCACAGATCACCATCTGTCCTACTTTACAGAGCAGACAAGCCTTTCAAACCCCACGTTCTGTGAAGAGTCGTAGACATCCAACCATTTAGCGCATAGTGGTAGTTTCATTGTCCTTCTACCTCTTCCCATAAATGCTCAGAAGTAGAGATGGGCAAACTGAAACACGTAACTGTTTCGAAACAAATGAAACAGTACAATGTAATGTTTCGATACGCTGTTTCGAAACAGTGAAACAGTTTGTGTTTTGTTATCTAATAAATCTACACATTTTATCATCTTGAATGTCTACTGTATAAGTATGGACATACTTATACAGTATATAAACACAAATGAGGTGCGCGAGCGCTAATCATATCGCAGAAAGTATGAAACTATCACTTAGGTGTCTTGGAAGTTTCGTATTTCCTGCAGCAAATGCGCTGCTTTCGTGTCGTGTGACTTTCATACTTTTCAATTTTGTCTTTCAAGGCGTTTCTAACCGTTACTATAAATTCACCATGCTTGCCAGCCCTTCCCGTTCACCATTACACCATCAGTGATATGTCAAACAGATTGCTTGCAATTATACCTACATCAAATTTATGTATATGTCTAATAACTGTCACTCTATGCCTTTTTTTATTCGAAATGTTGTAGGCTTACTTGCGTTTCGTAATATGATTACTGTACATGAACAGAGAAGCGTATGTTATAAAAAAAGTGTAATTTAACTGAATTATTTTCACTTATTTATTATTTTGAATGTGAATAGTATGTGTTGTTTTGTTGTTTGGTTAGTGTTTATAAAGCAGATGTTACGCCATTTCGGAATAGGACAGTCAGCTAGAAACGAAGCTTTATTTTCGGATATCTTAAGTTTCATGCTGTTGCTTGTCAAAAAGATTTCGACACTCTTGAAAGTGTTTCACGAAGTGGTATGTTGTGTTTCAGTACCTACGCCGAGCCCGAATCTCGCCCGACACAGAGCGGAATGAAACATCACTGTTTCGATACAATTAGTCCGTTCCAAGTACAGGTGGACTGAAACAGCCTTATTTTGAAACAACGTTACAGTTTCTGTGTCTGGCTCGAGATCGAATCTGGTCCAGTTATCCGAGACAGGGGCGGAATGAAACACCACTGTTTCGAAACAGTGAACCACAGCCGTTCCGAAACACTGAAACAGTTCCACGTATCGATACACTGTATCGAAACATAGAAACAGTGGCCAAGTCTACTCAGAAGCGCCTGAACATTCACCATTTTCGAGATACTCTCTCACAGGCTCTGTGTAATAATAATCTGCTCTTTGTCAAAGTTGGTTATCTCAATGTAATTTCCCCATTTGCAGCTCATACGTACTTTTGTTACCGCTGACATGCTCACCATGCGGCAAGCAGTGCAATGGTGGGCAGTGATCCTAATGTTTTGATTTATCAGTGTAGTATTTGTCGAGTACATTGCCCTGCCGAAAGTCGTGCGCAAATTGGTGCTGAATGTTCTGCATGCCCCACTAAGCCCGTGCTATAGGCAGATTCCACTGAATTACACTGTCGACTGGAGTCTCGTGGTATACACAATCCTTGCCACTGCATATCTTTGCATGATCCACCTTATTATATGCACATCACTATAACACTGCTTGAGGTGAAAGATTCTTCCAGGAATCAAAAAGCAAACTATGAAATAAGTCAGCTGAAGCTATTGACACTGCATGTTGGCTTTGTCCTATTACATAAAGATGATGGGGCACATGATGTCATATGTGCACAAACATAAAAAGAAGAGAACACTGATACTATTTTGTGTATGTCTGTTAGTTTTTGGAATGTATGTTCTGGTGACAGACTGGTCTATAGTGTAGCCTGAGCTCGAGGTTAGGTTCAAAAGTAACATTGTGGCTGTCTTTTGGCAAAGTGGTACCAAACCCTCCACTGTAACGTTTCTCCTTGGACTGCTAGCTTGGTGGAAGGTGGAGAAGACCTTTATATATAGTTTCAGAAAACTGGAAGCAGCTGGCAAGCTGATGCCAGTAGGTGCATTCAGAGGACTGCAAGATAAAGAAGACGGATTGAGTTCAGATCAGGAACAAACATTCCTCTAACCACAAAGATTGCCTCAGTCCAAAGTGAGTGAATGGAAGGCACACAGTCCACTAGTTCCTTCTGTGAATGCCCACTCATCAGCTTTTGTATTCTCTCCCTGCAGACTGCGTACGATCAGAGTCCTGATATTCAGCTGGCAGCTGCCCTGCAAGATCCCACGTAAATCAGCTACTGATAACTACTCATACTACAGAAGAGGGGTGTGTGTGTGTGTGTGTGTGTGTGTGTGTGTGTGTGTGTGTGTGTGTGTGTGTACTGCTGACAAAGGCCTTAATGGCCGAAAGCTGTTGTGCCTATCCAGCATCTCCGCTGTATGGTGAGTAGCAACTTTCCTTCTCTGGTACTGTTACATCCCATCCTGGATTTTACATTGTTTGATTACTATGTACATAAATGATCTCATGGACAGAGTGGGCAGCAATCTGCAGTTGTTTGTTAATGATGCTGTGGTGTACGAGAATGTGGTGTCACTTAGTGACTGTAGGTTGGTACAGGAGGATGTGGAAAACATTTCTAGTTGGTGTGATGAATAGCTGCTAGCTCTAAATGTAGAAAAATGTAAGTTAATGCTGATGGGTAGGAAAAACAACATGTAATGTTCGGGTACAGAATTAGTAGTGTTCTGATTGACACAGTCACACTGTCAGAGCGATATGAAATGGAACGAGAATTTGAGGAATTTGATCGGGAAGGCGAATGGTCAACTTTGGTTAATGGGAGAATTTTGGGAAAGTGTAGTTCACCTGTAAAGGAGACCATGTATAGGACATCAGTGTGACATATTCTTGAGTACTGCTCAAGTGTTTGGGATCTGTACCAGGTTGATTAAAGGTAGACATCGAAGCAGTTCAGAGGCAAGCTGCTAGATTTGTTACTGGTTGGTTCAAACAACAGGCAAGTGTTCTGTAGCTGCTTCAGGAACTCAAATTGGAATCCTCAGACGGAAAGCAAATCTCTTTTAGAGGAACACTATTGAGAAAATTTAGAGAACTGACGTTTGACACTGACAGCAGAACACTTCTACTGCTGACAACATACATTTCACACAAGGACCACAGTGGTAAGATACGAGAAATTTGGGCTTATATGGAGGTGTATAGACAACTGTTTTCCCATTGCTCTGTTTGCAAGTGGAACAGAGAGAGAAATAACTAGTGGTGATGCAGGGTACCCTCCCATCTCCATTATATGGTGAGTAGCAACTTTACTTCTCATAATATTGTTAAATTCCATCCTAGATTTTCCAATGTGTGATAGAAACTACAATATTATCTTCCTCAGCAAAGCAGTTTTGGAAAAAAGACATTTAGCATTTCGTCCTTTTCCCTGTCATCCTCTGTTTTGATGCAATTATGGTCAGACGTTTTCCATCCATTTACTGATTTAACACAAGACCAAAACTTCTTAGATTTTCTGTCAAGCCAGTAGACACAGTTTTACTTTGGAATTCATTGAACGCTTCATGTGTGGCTCTCATTATTCTAATGTTGGCTTTCTCTAGTTTTTGTAGGCTTTGGCTACATTTAGATTTGAGGTGAAGCTCTCTTTGCTTTCTTAATAGCTTTCTAACATGACTGTCAAGCCACGGTATGTCTTTTCCATCCTTCACAACATTGCTCGGCACATAGTGGTACCTGTCTAAATCGTATTGTACAACACTCTTGAACTTGGTTGTATATACTTGACAAGGTTAGTACTGGAGACAAAATTTCAATTCTGGCTACTCAGTTAATCTGAAGTCTGTCTCTTGTCGCTCATGTTAACACTTTGCTGTCCACACGTCTTTTACAGATATATTCGCCTGGCGCCGGCAGCACTAATGCGGCTTGTCGCCGGATGTTCTTGACCTTATCAGGAGATTATAAACTGTTAAGTTTTACTAATCTCATCGTTAGTTCTCATAAGTTCTCAACCCTCTCCCCCCCACTATCATGAAATGTCGAAGATATACATACATAAATCAATACAAAATTTGTTTGTTTCATATATTTGTTTATTTGCATTGTTTTTGGTACTTAACTTTCTCTTTCATGTGATATGCAGCAAAACAGTCTCCAAGATGTAACAGAACTCCACAAGACTTACACATTAAGTTGGCTGTTGTTCTTTTTTGTTTTTGGAACATACATGACAGTTTCTCCGTTTTCGTTTATTCATTTCGGGAATAACTATTAGTTGGTGTTGGTTTATGTGACCGAAAAGTCTGTCAACCGAATCATAATGAGACATAAGCGATGTACTGGCAATCTCCAAGTTTTGCTCAGAAGCAGGTACATGGTCTTTTATCCATGAATCTGACACTTTCAATAAAAAATCGTGAAATTGGAGACTCTAGTGTTCTGTATTGAAATATTGACAATATACAGAATGCATTAAATAATGCGCAATGATAGAGGTACATGTAAATCTTTTTTGACCATTTTATAGTTTTTCTGTATATATGGTAATAACTCAAATATTGGTCTGCCTGATCCAATCCGTTCATGTATTTGTTGTAGCCTAATACACTTTCAGGGTTTTTTTATTGTGTAATTGGTTTTTCTACATTTTCTGTGAGTGCCAGCCAAAGTGGCATTATATATTGTAGAGATCATTCGTATCATTTTAGTTTTCGAAGCTGTCCATACCTGTGCGAATACTTCACCTTTCCGTTGATGACAAGAATCAAACACATTGACACTTGCACTGTTTAATTTTTCCGGAAATCCTCTATTTTGCCGTATCGTTCCACAAACTCGAATTTTATTTTCAAGTAACTTCTTACAAGTTCTGCACTGTTATAATAATTATCCATTTAGTGGTGATGCCACTTGCATAAGAAGGTGTCAATTGTTCCATCACTGTTTTTGCTAAAGGCTGTCCAGCAGCAGAATATATCTTGAATGAGGAAATGTATTCTATACTCAAATCTCACAGCATCCGAAAGAGTATACCATATTTCGTAATTTTTGACGGATTTTAAACTTTAAAATTTAACTGTTCACGCCATGGTATCATTCGTTCATCAATTGAAATTATGGAAATGGGATCGGTAATCAGGATATAGAAAACTTAATTCCCATATATGTCATAGCTCGTATATATTAAAACTTGACACTGTGTCTGTACAGAATGAAGTATAACAAAGAACCGACTAAAGTAAAGTTAAGATGGAGGCTCGACAGAGCACTTAGAGTTCACAGATATTAAGTTTCGTGGTCGATACAAACTGTCGACGCCACACAGCCCCAACCCCCCACCCCCCATAGTACAGAGTACTACAGATGTCCAAGGGTGAGGGCGTACGGGCGTCGACATCAGTGGAAATCATGCGCATAGGCAGGTGCACCACAGCTACTTCCATCTCGAATGAGGTGGGTTGTGCAGGCGGAGCAGCGAGAGGCAGGTCCACTTTGTACTCGGTCAGCCACCGTGGCCAGATGACAGTGGCCGCCCCGGGAGTAAGCGGGTGGGGCAGTCGATGGCGTGGCCCTTAAGTGGATCAAGCCGTCTGTAGAAATGAAAGCACATAGAGATGCTCGGTCACACTCGCACGGGAGTGTGAGGTTGTGTGCAATGTTGATGTGTAAGTGACTGTCCGATGGCGGTATCTTGGTAACTGTCAAAAGAATGAGCACTCGGTTACCGAACATAACTATAGAAATGTTGTCCACTCAGTGCGGCACCATGCTGCTGGACAAACTGATAGTAGGTGTGTGTGTCTCCGACGTTGAAGGAGAGGGCATGAAACCTGCACAGGTTGAAGCAGGGGGCAAGGTCAGGAAACGAGTGAATGGTAGCGTAAAGTCTTCGGCGGTAGAGGTGTGCAGTGAGGTTGATGGGAGCACGTCTTCGTTCTCGATCAAGGATGGATCGTCTGCAGAGTCAGACTGCGGTGGTGTGAGACCATCAGGGTTGACGAAAGCCAGTTTCAGGCGATGCAGAGAAACTGTCTGTGTACGGTCTTTAATCATGATATCAAAAGTTGTGTCCACCTGCCCCAGGACCTTGTAGGGGCCAAGATAATGAGGTTGAAGAGGCTGCCTAACTACATCGTCATGCAGTGTGGCGTGGGAGCAGTCGGAGAGTGCAGTGAGAACATAAGTCTCGGGCGGTGACTGACTGATGCGTGGGTGCAAACGCGTTTGTTGAAAATGCGTGCGCATCTGGCTAATGAAATCTGGTGAGGGGGAGAAGATCCTCGCTAACCTGGTGAAGAATGAGTTCCCCTGGTAGGACCAGATTCTCACTGAAAACAAATTGGGATGTAGTCCCCTGTAGGTCAGTTTACAGGTCGAGTGTAGACCAAGTAGCACCCACGGGAGAGCTTTCAACCAGAGACAATCATGGCATCTAAGGGCCGTCTTGAGAGTGCCGTGCCATCTCTCCACCGACCCATTGCTTTGTGGGTCATAGGCGGTAGTGCGTATTTTTTTTAATACCGCAGATATTGCAGAGGATGGTGGAAAGGGAGAATTCGAACTGTCTGCCCTGATCGGTTGTGATAGTGGTCAGGCACCTGAAACGAGTGATCCACGAGCCAATGAGAGCCTTGGCTACCGTCTCAGCAGTAATGTTAGGGAGAGGGACAGCCTTGACCCAGGGAGACAAACAGTTGATAGTTGATAAGATATATCTATAGCCCTCTGAAGGAGGAAGAGGCCTCATCAGGTCAATATGTATATGACGGAATCATCCTGCGGGAATGTCGAACTTGCCCAGAGGTGGGGAGGTGTGGCGGCTGAACTTGTTTGTGCTGGCAAGCAATGCAGCTTCCAAACAAAACGTTCTGACACGAGACGTGTGGTGGCTCAAACGCCCGGGTGGGCTAGGTTATGCAGGGTGTCAAAAACCTGTCGGTGCAACCCGGGTGGGAGCAAAGGGCGTAGGGTGCTGGTCGAAGAATCACATCACAACTCGTCGGAAACGCCAGGAAATTTAGCTTCTGTGAAAACAAGTGATGTTTGTGGGTCTCGTAGGAGAGCCTTAGAATCTTCGTCAGAAGCTTGGAGGGAGGCCAGATTGGAAAGATCAACGATGCGGGAAACAGCACTGATCCACGAGAAGAAATCCGCAGCAACGTTATCTGCTCCCTTGATGTAATGGACGTCCATTGTGAATTAACAGGTCAAAGTGGCCGTAACATCGAGGGGGTGGGTCCTCAGTTGAGTTGCACAATGCTCCTGCCAAAATGTTTGTGATCGGTCTGGACGAAAAACGAACGTCCCTCGACTTTGCCTTGTAAACAGCAAGGAACACTCTATCGAATACAGAATATTTTCTCTGAGCCGTAGATAGTTTCTTGGAGAAGAAATGAAGGGGAGAAAGTGTGTTGCAACATTTCCCCCACCGTGATGTCGCTGGCGTCCGTAGTGATGAATAACTTGGCCAAGGGGTCGGGGTGGATGAGTGTCACAGCGTGAGCTAAAGAAGTCTTCAGAACCTTGAAGGCCTCTATCATTGGAGCAGTCCAAGAGAGGGGTTTGATACGGGAAGTTCGTTTGTCTGATAACGCGTCCATCAGGGGTGCCTGAACAGTGGCGGTGGAAGCCAGATGGCAGTGATAATAATTGTTGGTGCCGAGGAAACAGCATAGCTCTTTGTAAGTAGCCGGGGGCAGCAGAGATGTGATAGACTGCGCACGAGTTTTTGGAGGCTGTATTCCATCAGCGGAGACGGTGTAACCTAGGAAGGAGACTGACGCCTGGCGCAACTGAAACTTGTCTTTTGAGTTCAAGGTCTGGAGGACTGTAGAAAGATAATTTTCATGTTCCTCCACTGAGATGCTGAAAACGAGAATGTCGTCCAGATAAGCAAAGCGAAACTTGAACTGTTGCAAGATAGTCAATGAAACATTGCCACGTTTGCGCCACTTCCAGTAAATGCCGAACAGCATGAGGTGGTATTGGAATAAACCGATTGGCATGATAAGAGCTGTCTTAGGAATGTCTTCCGGCGCCATGGGAATCTGGTGGTAGGCACGTTTACAGTCAATAACACTGAAAATTGTGGCGCCAATAACATATGAGTGAAGCCATTGATGTTTGGCACTGGTAATTGTCCATGACAGTATGAGCGTTTAAGTGTCTGTAATCGCCGCACATTCGAAAGGATCTGTCGTGTTTGGGAACGAGGTGGATTAGTGAAGAACAGTTGTTGTGTGAAGGTGAGAGTTCGAGCTAGGCTCAGCCGAGCAATCTTGTTTAGGTGGCGGCGCCGTGGACTCCAGTTGCAGAAGCGAGCCGTGACGAGCTTGCTGTAAGTGGATGCGATGCGTTGTTTTAGCTTCTTGTTGTCCTGGCAGAAATGCGTCGCCGAGTCTTATTCTGACAGTAGGTCAGTAACGCAGATAACAATGTTGCCCGTGAGGGTGGAGCATTCGCGTATGATGTCGTATGTTGTGGTGGAAACAGAACGTTGGACATAGGTGCGTGTGCACGGTATGTGAGTGTTCGTAGGATGCTGGAGCAATGAACCCTGTATGATGTTCGGAGATAGTTCGTAATGAGAGAAAAAATCCATACTGAGGATCGGTTCATCAATGTCGGCAATGTAGAATGTCCACGGAAAATGTAGCGAAGGAGATGGGGTCACTGTAACCTTTACTGTGCCTGAGGTAGGTAACATGGACATGTTGACAGCTCGTAGAAGTGACTTCGTCTGTGAAGAAGTGGGTGGAGCCATCGAAGTAGGTATGATCGACACTTCAGCACCAGCATCAACCAGAAAAGCTAGACCTGACGCAATGTCGATCACATAGAGACGACCACTTGGCCGGGCGGTCGAGTGAACAGAGTGTAATGTAAGAGGGCGCCTGTTAGGTTCCCTGCAGGACTCGGCGTCTCTTAGTTCCTGCGGTTGGCATTTGGGTGTTGGCATGGCAACCTGCACTTCTTGGTGTCGTCGCTGAACACTTTGTGCTACCAGCAGAAAGGGTGAGGAGGTGGTGGAGACTACGATAGCGGGTGGCAGCTTGTCCTCGTTTATTTGTTCCAGTAAATAAACCAATACGTAAGGGGTGTGGGCGATCCTGGAGTGCTCGGACAGTGCAGAGAGTGAGCTGACACTGCCAGGAGAAGTAGACAAGGTAACGGCGTGGCGAGCCCTACCTCTGCCGGCCGAAGGTCGGTATGCAGGGGCGGCTGCGCCGACAAATGGTGTAGAATGAAGTGGCTGATGTTGTCGCAGCAATGAATACAGCTGGTCAGTGATGTGTAGGTGGGAGCCGATGGACTCGAACGAGTGTCTGTAGATCGGTATGTAGTTTGGCAGACCACACAGCCCATAGTGTGGCGTCAGGCACAGTATGCTTGTTGACGAGCGATCGAAGGCGGCACCAGAGTTGTGAGGGAGTGCGTTCCCCCAGGTGCTCTTTGTAGAGAATCGTGATTATTAACTCTTGTGGTGAGCAGGCAAGTCATTCCATTATAGTCTTCTTTGCAAAATCGTATTTTGATGCAGGCGGCGGCGAAAGGAGCAGGTCACAAATCAAATCAGAGTGGTCGTGGAGGTGTGTGACGAGGCAGAGAAACTTTGAGTTGTCGTCAGACACACGATGTAACTCGAACAGATGCTCGATGAGTGTGAACCACAATGCCAGGTTGTCTTCGTATAAGGGCAGTAGGTTCGGCATGCTGCCAGGAGGGGGTGACGACGGTGGCTTCGATGTCTCCTAGGGTAGCGGCTGAACTGAGGTTAAATCAGAGGCCGGCACGGTAGGCCCGGTTTTAAACCAGGTGAGCGAATCCGTAGTAGTGTGGAAACTTTCTGATGCATAACATGCCTGCAGTGCATGTGGCGGGCCACTGAAGTGAGGTGAGGGGTTCATGTTACGCAAAACACTGAAATGTGCATGTAAATTAGACACAACTGGAACACCACATGCGCGGAACGGATCCAGCGCGGTTTGTAATAATGGCGGCATTGCACACGGCCCAACAGTAATTGATGTAGTATACTGGCGGGTGGCTAAACACATATTCAAATGGAGATCACTTTGTTCTTGAAACACTTGATTTGAAGAGAGACAATTCGAAATATTGTTCAGTTCACATTTCACTGTCGGATGGGCATAATCCGGTGACGCGAAGCCTGAGTCCATTGTTCGCTCTAACAGTGTAGTTGTTGATCGTTGAAAACTAATGAGGTTAGCACATGGCGTTGGCTTAGAACGTGACTCACTGTGCATAAATGATGAGTACACCATTGGCGAAGAAACAACAAAACTCGGTGAGTGGAGTTGTGCTTCCACATCTTCGAACCAGGCATTGTTTGTCATGGTCAGTGCGTAGTGCATATAATCTGCTGCATAAA
This sequence comes from Schistocerca cancellata, assembly GCF_023864275.1. Classification (NCBI taxonomy): domain Eukaryota; kingdom Metazoa; phylum Arthropoda; class Insecta; order Orthoptera; family Acrididae; genus Schistocerca; species Schistocerca cancellata. Next base: position 53,444,029 of record NC_064635.1, on the reverse strand, counting down.
TACCGGCGCGGAAGACGCAAAACACGAACGAACTGTGGGGTCACCACTGCGGAAACGGGATTGGTAATCGGGATATAGAAAGCTTAATTCCCATATATGTCATAGCTCATAGACATTTACACTTGACTCTATGTCCATACAGAATGAAATATAACAAAGAACTGACTAAAGTTAAGATGGAGGCTGGACAGAGCACTTAGAGTTCACAAATATTAAGGGATATGAACTATCGAAGCCACAAGATGTTTTGACTTAGATTAAAAGTTTCTTTAAACTTTTTGGAAAAATAATCAATTACGAATTGCACTTTGTAAAGCCGATCAGCATTATCCAGTTTATTGTCGGAAAAATGTAAAAACGGTAATATTTGTTTGAATCAGTTGTGGGACATCGTTTTGCGAAATATCAGTGTGTCTATCAACGGATTTGTTGATCAATAATCATCGGCCCTTGCTTTTTTTACAATTCCAATAAGAATATCAAGGTGAAACCATTTTCTAAGTTCGGATCCTGTAAGGTCGACAAATTTGGTATTATTTTTATCTAGTTTCCTTCTATTGCAATTTTGTCTGTAGTAATGGTTGGTTTTGTTGCTAAATCTGTACTAACCTGGCTAGATATTATCATATTTTCTGTACGGCTGTAACTGTACCTCCACCAGCAATGTTCAGCCTGTCTTTGTGGTATACATTACAGTCAGTGTTTTCTATTTCATTGCTATTGATGTCTGGTTTAGGCCAGGTTTCTGTACCTAGTATTTTGTGGAAATTGTTACCATTTAGAAATGAGACTAGTTCTAGGACCTTTCCATTGACGCTCCTGCAATTAACTAATATTATATTAACGTTTTCTTTCTCCAGTCTGCCACGAAGATTGCGACTCTTTAACTGTGCAAGGCCGTGCTCAAGAGTAATGCCTCTTAAGTTTTTTACTCTGTTCTCAATATCACTTGAAGTATTAAGTGTTTTGCACATCACTCAATTGATTTCCTACTTCACTGACCCCCCCCCCCCCCCCCCCCCCCATGAACCATGGACCTTGCCGTTGGTGGGGAGGCTTGCGTGCCTCAGCGATACAGATAGCCATACCGTAGGTACAACCACAACGGAGGGGTATCTGTTGAGAGGCCAGACAAACGTGTGGTTCCTGAAGAGGGGCAGCAGCCTTTTCAGTAGTTGCAAGGGCAACAGTCTGGATGATTGACTGATCTGGCCTTGTAACAATAACCAAAACGGCTTTCCTGTGCTGGTACTGCGAACGGCTGAAAGCAAGGGGAAACTACGGCCGTAATTTTTCCCGAGGGCATGCAGCTTTACTGTATGATTAAATGATGATGGCATCCTCTTGGGTAAAATATTCCAGAGGTAAAATAGTCCCCCATTCGGATCTCCGGGCGGGGACAGCTCAAGAGGATGTCGTTATCAGGAGAAAGAAAACTGGCGTTCTACGGATCGGAGCGTGGAATGTCAGATCCCTTAATCGGGCAGGTAGGTTAGAAAATTTAAAAAGGGAAATGGATAGGTTAAAGTTAGATATAGTGGGAATTAGTGAAGTTCGGTGGCAGGAGGAACAAGACTTCTGGTCAGGTGACTACAGGGTTATAAACACAAAGTCAAATAGGGGTAATGCAGGAGTAGGTTTAATAATGAATAGGAAAATAGGAATGCGGGTAAGCTACTACAAACAGCATAGTGAATGCATTATTGTGGCCAAGATAGATACGAAGCCCACACCTACTACAGTAGTACAAGTTTATATGCCCACTAGCTCTGCAGATGACGAAGAAATTGAAGAAATGTATGATGAAATAAAAGAAATTATTCAGATAGTGAAGGGAGACGAAAATTTAATAGTCATGGGTGACTGGAATTCGAGTGCAGGAAAAGGGAGAGAAGGAAACGTAGTAGGTGAATATGGATTGGGCCTAAGAAATGAAAGAGGAAGCCACCTGGTAGAATTTTGCACAGAGCACAACTTAATCATAGCTAACACTTGGTTTAAGAATCATGATAGAAGGTTGTATACATGGAAGAACCCTGGAGATATGAAAAGGTATCAGATAGATTATATAATGGTAAGACAGAGATTTAGGAACCAGGTTTTAAATTGTAAGAAATTTCCAGGGGCAGATGTGGACTCTGACCACAATCTATTGGTTATGACCTGTAGAGTAAAACTGAAGAAACTGCAAAAAGGTGGGAATTTAAGGAGATGGGACCTGGATAAACTGAAAGAACCAGAGGTTGTACAGAGTTTCAGGGAGAGCATAAGGGAACAATTGACAGGAATGGGGGAAAGAAATACAGTAGAAGAAGAATGGGTAGCTTTGAGGGATGAAGTATTGAAGGCAGCAGAGGATCAAGTAGGTAAAAAGACAAGGGCTAGTAGAAATCCTTGGGTAACAGAAGAAATATTGAATTTAATTGATGAAAGGAGAAAATATAAAAATGCCGTAAATGAAGCAGGCAAAAAGGAATACAAACGTCTCAAAAATGAGATCGACAGGAAGTGCAAAAATGCTAAGCAGGGATGGCTAGAGGACAAATGTAAGGATGTAGAGGCTTATCTCACTAGGAGTAAGATAGATACTGCCTACAGGAAAATTAAAGAGAGCTTTGGAGATAAGAGAACCACTTGTATGAACATAAAGGGCTCAGATGGAAACCCAGTTCTAAGCAAAGAAGGGAAAGCAGAAAGGTGGAAGGAGTATATAGAGGGTCTATACAAGGGCAATGCACTTGAGGACAATATTATGGAAATGGAAGAGGATGTAGATGAAGATGAAATGGGAGATACGATACTGCGTGAAGAGCTTGACAGAGCACTGAAAGACCTGAGTCGAAACAAAGCCCCCAGAGTAGACAACTTTCCTTTGGAACTACTGACGGCCTTGGGAGAGCCATTCCTGACAAAAGTCTACCATCTGGTGAGCAAGATGTATGAAACAGGCGAAATACCCTCAGACTTCAAGAAGAATATAATAATTCCAATCCCATTGAAAGCAGGTGTTGACAGATGTGAAAATTACCGAACAATCAGTTTAATAAGCCACAGCTGCAAAGTACTAACACGAATTCTTTACAGACTAATGGAAAAACTAGTAGAAGCCGACCTCGGGGAAGATCAGTTTGGATTCCGTAGAAATACTGGAACACGTGAGGCAATACTGACCTTACGACTTATCTTAGAAGAAAGATTAAGGAAAGGCAAACCTACGTTTCTAGCATTTGTAGACTTAGAGAAAGCTTTTGACAATGTTGACTGGAATACTCTTTCATATTCTAAAGGTGGCAGGGGTAAAATACAAGGAGCGAAAGGCTATTTACAATTTGTACAGAAACCAGATGGCAGTTATAAGAGTCGAGGGGCATGAAAGGGAAGCAGTGGTTGGGAAAGGAGTAAGACAGGGTTGTAGCCTCTCCCTGATGTTATTCAATCTGTATATTGAGCAAGCAGTAAAGGAAACAAAAGAAACATTTGGAGTAGGTATTAAAATCCATGGAGAAGAAATAAAAACTTTGAGGTTTGCCGATGACATTGTAATTCTGTCAGAGACAGCAAAGGACCTGGAAGAGCAGTTGAATGGAATGGATAGTGTCTTGAAAGGAAGATATAAGATGAACATCAACAAAAATTAAACGAGGATTATGGAATGTAGTCGAATTAAATTGGGTGATGCTGAGGGAATGCTGTTTCCTTTAGGGAATGAGACACGTAAAGTAGTAAAAGAGTTTTGCTATTCGGGGAGCAAAATAACTGATGATGGTCGAAGTAGAGAAGATGTAAAATGTAGATTGGCAATGGCAAGGAAAGCGTTTCTGAAGAAGAGAAATTTGTTAACATCGAGTATAGATTTAAGTGTCAGGAAGTCATTTCTGAAAGTATTTGTATGGAGTGTAGCCATGTATGGAAGTGAAACATGGACAGTAAATAGTTTGGACAAGAAGAGAATAGAAGCTTTTGAAATGTGGTGCTACAGAAGAATGCTGAAGATTAGATGGGTAGATCACATAACTAATGGGGAAGTATTGAATAGGATTGGGGAGAAGAGAAGTTTGTGGCACAACTTGACCAGAAGAAGGGATCGGTTGGTAGGACATGTTCTGAGGCATCAAGGGATCACCAATTTAGTATTGGAGGGCAGCGTGGAGGGTAAAAATCGTAGAGGGAGACCAAGAGATGAATACACTAAGCAGATTCAAAAGGATGTAGGTTGCAGTAGGTACTGGGAGATGAAGAAGCTTGCACAGGATAGAGTAGCATGGAGAGTTGCATCAAACCAGTCTCAGGACTGAAGACCACAACAACTTCACTGACGTAAGCTGCAACCTTCTGCCAGTAGAGGCTTCCAAATTGTGGCTTGTAACAAGGCAGTGTGTAACATAATTGCGTCAGTGGGTGAGAAACGGAGTGCTGTAATCAAGTCTGTAACAGCAGTCGCACATGAGATATCATCTCCTTCAGTGTGGCTAAGCCAGACCACACACGAGCACTGTGACATCTGCAACAATCTGACTTTCACTGTCGTCAGTTATCCTCCACACAGTCCCGACATAGCCCCATGTGATTTTCAGCTATTTCCAAAACTTAAATATCAACTTCAAAGACCTCACTTTGATAGTGATGAAGCGGTGCAAGCAGAGGTGAGGTTGTGGCTCTGATAACAAAGTCAAACATTCTATAGTGATGGTAACAACAAAATGGTCTCTTGTTGTGAGAAATGTGTTCATCACCAGAGTGATTGAACTGAGAAATAAATATGTAGACATGAAGAAAAAAATGTAAAATGTTAATGATGTTATTTTTATTTCGAATCTGTGAGAGTTTTCACATACAGAATTCGGAGGCATTACTTTTCAGTACACCCTCATAGTATCTTATTGGACCTATGGAGGGATTTATCTATCCTGAAAAAGACATGTATTTGCCCCACACATACTCTGCAGTCTAAGTAGCTGCTCCATGCATGTGATGCCTGCCTGACCTAAAAAGGAGGGAGGTGTTCCTACAGTTATTCTAGTTGCAGTTTCTTCCTCAGTGATACCTATTAAAACAGCTGTGGTACATGAAACTGTGATGGATAAAATAATGTTGTTATCTCACCAGGAAAAGAGAACTGTGCATGATTTCAAAATGCATAATTTCCAATTGCATTTAATAAATATTGTCTAATAATAAAAGTAAGTCCAAAATATATCAAAGTGAATATGAAGAACATTACTGCAGCTGCACAGCAGACGTAGGACAAAAATGTGAAATTCTTATGAGAAATCCTTGGTGCCATCTGATGGTGAGTCCAGGCTCAAAACTATGAGTAGTTATGGTGAAATAAATCATTCATTCAGAAATTGTGGCAGGTTGCTATTTTAGCTACAGTGATATGGACATGGCCTGAGACCAGTAAAAACTGTATAGAAATGCCACCAAACTTGCAATATGGAGGACTGGTTATGTCCCTCTCAGTTCATTTAATTTCAGTGCATTTAATTCATTTTTAGTGTAAGTGTGTCACGGTTCTTGCAATAAGCGGGAAATTAGGCTTTGAGCCCCAGCCTAGCACAGATTTGGAATTGTAATGAAGTAATCATTTGTATTGTGTAGACTGATTTCATCTGCCTATCTTATACTCAGTTTTGCACCTTACCTAGTGACTTAATTTTTTTTTTTTTAATTTTTAGATGGAAGCTGACCCATTGGCATCTCCTGAGCTAGAATTTGAGTACATATCTGTTCAAGAAGAAAACTCGGTAAGTGCTAAGATTCATCTGTCTTTACATAAAAATTTATTTTCTGCGAGCCACTTTGTACAGTATGATGGAAGGAACTTCATATATCTGTTAACCACTCCTTTGCATTTGCATCTACACCCTTACTCTGCAAATCACTGTGAAGTGCATAGCAGAGAGTGCTTCCTATTGTATGAGGTATTATGGCTTCTTCCTGTTCCATTCAAATGTGGAGCAGGGGAAGAATGGTTTCTTCAGCACCTCTGTACACACTGTAATTGATCTAATCTCATCTTTATGGTTCCTGTGGGAGCAGTGCTAGTGAGGTTGTATTATATTCCTAGACTCATCACTGAAAGTTGGCTCTAGAAAGAAGGTAAGAAGGCTTTCAAGTGATACACAAACTATCTTCGAATATCTGCCACTTCAGTTTCTTCAGCATGTCCATAACTCACTCTCATGGAGCAGACAAACCCATTGTTGTCTGTCTGTCTTTCTGAATGTTAATAGTCCCTTCTCGGAAACGAGTAAGTGTATGAAGTTCAAATTTATGTCACATAGTAAGGTCTATTGTCCCTTGGCGTTATAAAACTTTTAATATTCTAAGTCAGTGCAATCAAAAGATATGGCCATTTATTTCACATATTTTGATACTCAGAAACTATCTCATCAAAACATAAAGGGTGCTTCCCATTGACCCAGAATCATGAAATTTGACAAGGAGCATGGTTTCACATCAAATAAAGGGAAAAATCCTAAACTGATAATTTGTAATTATATCTCATGAAACAGATATTTTTTTGTGTCATTTGTTATCCAATCAAACTTGAAATTAAAACATTCTCAAAAGTCTTGGAATCCCACTGTTAGTCTATGCAGAGAGATTATACCTTATATTAAATCCAAATCTGCATTCGTTCTTAAAAAGCTTAGACCTTGAGTGTATACATATGCAGTAGTGTCACTCACTATGAAATACATTGCAAATTTTCAGTTGTCGCAATGCTGACACATGATGGCAGTATGCCTTATCACACAATGCCTTTACAAGCATTGCATTGGTGCTGCATGTTTGTCAGTGTTGCATAATGTACTCCAGAAAGATCTCTGCAGCTTCAGCACCAGCAGTGTGAGATATTTCATGTTCTCTCCTCCTACATCCTCTTCTTAACCACTTTCATCATAACTGTCGGGTCACTTCTGATTATCTCTTTGTCTGCAAAGTTTGGTCACAAATGGTTGCTCGTCCGACATTGTATTCGGCAGGAGTGGCTTTCTGTGAAGAACCTCAGTTCAACTTATCTTTAATTTTAAGTTCTGCTTGAGGTCTAGCATAATGTGTTTCCTTTTAGAATTCATGATTTTGAACCGTGAAGGAAGCCACAATATCAAACATCCATAGCATTGTTAAGCATTGTAACTAATAACATTGTTGCAACAGTAGATGAAATGAATAATGCTGAGGAGGTGTTGCTGAAACCAGCAAAATGATTGATGATGGTGTATTGGTGCGGCTTCACACTCCTATAATCAACTGATTATATACAGGCTATCAATTAGCAAAATGTATAGAATACTGGTGCAGACCAGTAATTCTGAACTTAAGCATACTGCTTGATCAGGTTCATCAGTTTGTTATTCAGTTATGAAAAAGTTGGTGAAGACTTCATTAGTAATGAGTGTATTGTTTAAGCATGTGAAGCATATTTTATCAATAGATTTAAATTTGAGTTTGTAGAAGGATGCAATAACAATATGGCATACGCTAGCAAGGCGCAAGACTATCGTGATCAGCTGTACACACTCACACTCACACTCACACACACACACTCACACTCACACACACACACACACACACACACACACACACACACACACACACACACACACACACACACAGAGAGAGAGAGAGAGAGAGAGAGAGAGAGAGAGAGAGAGAGAGAGAGAGAGAGAGAGAGAGAGAGAGAGGGGGGGGGGGGCAGGAGCAGTATGAACTTGTTTCTAGATGAGTCTTCTCTCTCCATCCTCTCGGCAGCATATCGAGGTGTCATGGAGATTAAAAGTGTTGTGCAGCTGTAGGAAATATTACCCAAAAAAGCTGACTGATTGCCCATCAGTGCACTGTATCACTTTAGTACAAAGTAAAACTGGCTTCTTGCTCAACTAATAAATAAGATGCTGTTCATACCCCACGATAAACTTTGGATAATAGGGAGGAGCTATACTTCAATATTCTTGGCTGGAATAGTAAGATAGAACTGGTACTGTCAGAGTGACATAGTCCATATTAGCCTTGGCTAGTCACTGCATGACAGAAGATAAACAGTATAGAGTCAATGGCACAGCAATAGAATAAAGAATGATGGAGGGGTTCAAAAAATAACTGTAAGTACATGTGTGTGTTGACACTCACTGACAGTAAGAGTGGCTGTAAGCTGTGCCTTGTCATTTGAGTAAGAAACCATGTCATTTGGAGGTTGTCCCTATTCCTCCCTGTTTATTATGGGTTTTAACTAACATCTGTGTGCAAACTAGTTAGCAGGTAGCCAGACAAAAAGAGGCTAATGTAATCTCGACTGTCTAGCACTAGCATCATAAGACAATGTAATAGTAAAATGGTCTATCCAGATATAAGAGTATCTCGTGTCTTCGCCCATAGCGCAGGGTGTATCAAAACTATGGCCACTTCAACATTAAACCTGTGCAATACTGGTAACTGCTACCAGGTATTGTTGAAATAACTTGCCTTAATCACACTTGTACATCTGGATAGTGTTGGATGCAGTAGGATCATAACCACATTTGAGAAAATATCAAAGTTAGTCGGCTAGAGTACACGGTGTAGTTCACACCACCAAAACTCAGAGGAGAGATGGCATCTGCCCTTGTAGTGCATAAAATAGTAGGTTTCCCAAGGTTACTAATCACAAACACTTGATTACCCACAAACAGAGAAATAAAATCTCTATTATAGGGATTAGTAACTCCTCAAAAGTGCATTTATGTGTAAAAGCCCCAATAATTCCAACAAACACATAAGAAATGGTACACACTACCTTTCATCACTGTGTTATGTTGTACATTATATTTCCTTAAGCTTCAATATGACTCTGTATACCCCATATCAGTATCATGAGCTTCACCGTAATTCAATTAACAGCTTCTAAAAATGGTAAACTTCACCATAATATTTCATATAAAGTACTCTCATCATACTTGTTCACACCTAGTTTACTAGTCTCGTCAAGTCACAGGTGAAAGGAACTGTCATAACCTTATTTCTATCACACATGGAATATAAAATGCAGAAAAAAACTCACAAAATAAAAAGCAGAGGCTCACAAAGTATAACAAATAACACAAGAGAAATATTTAAGCATATATTATATTGCAAAGTAACTGGATCCATGAAATGGGTAGTAAGCTCACCATTATGTAAATCTTTTTTGCCGTTCATCAGTCTTCCGACTGGTTTCATGTGGCCCGCCACGAATTCCTCCCCTGTGCTATCCTCTTCATCTCAGAGTAGCACACGCAACCTATGTCCTCAGTTGTTTGCTGGAGGTATTCCAACTTCTGTCTTCCTCTACAGTTTTTTCCCTAGACAGCTCCCTCTAATGGAAGTCATTCCTTCATGTCTCAACAGATGCCTAATCATCCTGTCCCTTCTCCTTATCAGTGCTTTCCACATATTCCTTTCCTCTCCAGTTCTGCGTGGAACCTCCTCATTCCTTAATTATAACAGTCATATCTGCTTGACCTTACTGAATCATAATTATCTCAATTAATTCTTATTCATCCTTAGGATAGAAAAAGTGCTACTGTTGTTTGACAATTGTTAGTGAGAGTGCATAAATCTTAGCATCACATAGAAACTGTGGGTAATTGTTGCAGAAAAATTGCATTTGATAGCTTCTGTGTCTTTGGTTCCTTTAAAGTACCATTGTTCAGTAATGAAACATAATCGTTTTTAATACAAAATTAGTGTGTAATTCAACTCTTAGGCAAGAGTGTGCAAAATTCCAGTCCTCAAACAAATGTTCTCCTAATTCTCTGTACTTGTTTTCATCTGATCTAACTGTGATACCCTATATTCTCATGGTGTTAGATCGATGATGTTGATGTGCAGTGGTGGTTGTCCGATAGTGAACTTACCTTCCATCGGTCTTAATTAGTAGAAGAAATTTCTAAGAAAGTACGTCTGGAGTGCAGCTTTTTATTGAAGTGAATCATGGACTGTGGAAAACTGGAAAGAATAGAATCAAAGTGTTTGAGATGTGCTATATAATGGTGCTGAAAATTATTTAGACTGATTAGAAATGACAAAATTCTGTGTAGGGTTGTTGGGGAAAGGAATGGCTGAAAAACATTAACTAATAGAATGGAGAGGATCACAGCATATGTGTTAGGACATCAAGGAATAACTTCAGCGATATAGAGAGAGAGCTGTAGAGAGATGCAATTGTAAAAGAAGATGGAGATTAGAATACACACGATAATAACTAAGGTGGGGGTGTGGGTACTATCCTGAGATGAAATTGTGGCAGGTTGCAGGTAATAAATTTGAAGACTCCTGATGAAAAATATGCTTTTTATTTTGGTCTTAAATTTCATTATAATGAAGCATCATCATCCATCCAGGATTAGGACTGAAGTGTGTTCCAGTTCTGTGAGTCACTCCATTGCTTGCACAGTTAGCCTGAACAGCTTTTCCCACAGGAACCATGTATTTTCATGTTGGACAATCTTCTTTCCATCACCACTGTAAATGTTTAAGCCAACCTGAGTGACAAGATGACACTTCTTTTGTTTCTTGGGACTTAGATGATCACATCTTTTAACATTCATTTAAAATGTTGGGACACTGTTCTCATTAGCTTTGCAAATGGTTCATGTTTCAGCACCATATAGTAGTGCTGGATCCATTATTATTATTATTATTATTATTATTATTATTATTATTGTTGACTTTTTTTCTCAGACTTAAGTCTGGTTAAAAATGGAACGTGACGCGGACCTCGGTCAAGCGTGACTTCCTTGTAACTGTATTGTATATGTTATATTGCATTTAGGAACTTTCGGGTGATTGAACATGAATCAATAATTACAGATTTTTGTAGTTGTATATATATGTTTGGATGTAGCTGTATTGCATTGATGTACTGGTGAATATTGTGAGGTATGACTCCTGTAGTTGATAGTATAATTGGGATAATGTCGACTTTATCCTGATGCCACATGTCCTTGACTTCCTCAGCCAGTTGGATGTATTTTTCAATTTTTTATCCTGTTTTCTTCTGTATATTTGTTGTGTTGGGTATGGATATTTCAATTAGTTGTGTTAATTTCTTCTTTTTATTGGTGAGTATGATGTCAGGTTTGTTATGTGGTGTTGTTTTATCTGTTATAATCGTTCTGTTCCAGTATAATTTGTATTCATCATTCTCCAGTACCTTTTGTGGTGTGTACTTGTATGTGGGAACGTGTTGTTTTATTAGTTTATGTTTTATGGCAAGTTGTTGATGTATTATTTTTGCTACATTGTCATGTCTTCTGGGGTATTCTGTATTTGCTAGTATTGTACATCCGCTTGTGATGTGATCTACTGTTTCTATTTGTTGTTTGCAAAGTCTGCATTTATCTTTTGTGGTATTGGGATCTTTAATAATATGCTTGCTGTAATATCTGGTGTTTATTGTTTGATCCTGTATTGCGATCATGAATCCTTCCGTCTCACTGTATATATTGCCGTTTCTTAGCCATGTGTTGGATGCGTCTTGATCTATGTGTGACTGTGTTAGATGATACGGGTGCTTGCCGTGTAGTGTTTTCTTTTTCCAATTTACTTTCTTTGTATCTGTTGATGTTACGTGATCTAAAGGGTTGTAGAAGTGGTTATGAAATTGCAATGGTGTAGCTGATGTATTTATATGAGCGATTGCTTTGTGTATTTTGCTAGTTTCTGCTCGTTCTAGAAAGAATTTTCTTAAATTGTCTACCTGTCCATAATGTAGGTTTTTTATATCTATAAATCCCCTTCCACCTTCCTTTCTGCTTAATGTGAATCTTTCTGTTGCTGAATGTATGTGATGTATTCTATATTTGTGGCATTGTGATCGTGTAAGTGTACTGAGTGCTTCTAGGTCTGTGTTAGTCCATTTCACTACTCCAAATGAGTAGGTCAATATTGGTATAGCAGAAGTATTTATAGCTTTTGTCTTGTTTCTTGCTGTCAATTCTGTTTTCAGTATTTTTGTTAGTCTTTGTCTATATTTTTCTTTTAGTTCTTCTTTAACATTTGTATTATCTATTCCTATTTTTTGTCTGTACCCTAGATATTTATAGGCATCTGTTTTTTCCATCGCTTCTATGCAGTCGCTGTGGTTATCCAATATGTAATCTTCTTGTTTAGTGTGTTTTCCCTTGACTATGCTATTTTTCTTACATTTGTCTGTTCCAAAAGCCATATTTATATCATTGCTGAATACTTCTGTTATCTTTAGTAATTGGTTGAGTTGTTGATTTGTTGCTGCCAGCAGTTTTAGATCATCCATGTATAGCAAATGTGTGATTTTGTGTGGGTATGTTCCAGTAATATTGTATCCATAATTTGTATTATTTAGCATGTTGGATAGTGGGTTCAGAGCAAGACAGAACCAGAAGGGACTTAATGAGTCTCCTTGGTATATTCCACGCTTAATCTGTATTGGCTGTGATGTGATGTTATCTGAATTTGTTTGGATATTAAGTGTGGTTTTCCAGTTTTTCATTACTATGTTTAGAAACTGTATCAATTTAGGATCTACTTTGTATATTTCCAATATCTGTAGTAACCATGAGTGGGGTACACTATCAAAGGCTTTTTGGTAATCAATGTATGCGTAGTGTAGGGACCTTTGTTTAGTTTTAGCTTGATATGTCACCTCTGTATCTATTATCAGTTGCTCTTTACATCCTCGTGCTCCTTTGCAGCAGCCTTTTTGTTCTTCATTTATAATTTTGTTCTGTGTTGTATGTGTCATTAATTTCTGTGTGATGACTGAAGTTAATATTTTGTATATTGTTGGTAGGCATGTTATGGGGCGATATTTAGCTGGGTTTGCTGTGTCTGCTTGATCTTTAGGTTTCAGGTAGGTTATTCCATGTGCAAGTGTATCAGGGAACGTGTATGGGTCTGCAATGTAACTGTTAAATAATTTAGTTAGATGTGAATGTGTTGAGGTGAACTTCTTTAGCCAGTAATTTGCTATTTTATCATTTCCAGAGGCTTTCCAATTATGTGTAGAATTAATTGCTCGGGTGACTTCATGTTGCAAAATTATCACTTCAGGCATTTGTGGTATCATCTTGTATGTGTCTGTTTCTGCTTGTATCCACCGTGCATGCCTGTTATGTTGTACCGGGTTTGACCATATGTTGCTCCAGAAGTGTTCGATGTCTGTTATGTTTGGTGGATTGTCTATTTTAATGTGTGTGTTATCCATTGTTTGGTAAAATCTCTTTTGGTTTGTGTTGAATGTTTGGTTTTGTTTCCTTCTATTTTCACTTTTTTTGTATCTTCTAAGTCGTTTGGCCAATGCTTGTAATTTCTGCTTTTTTTCATCTAATTGCTCTATTGCTTCTTGTTGTGAGATTTTACCTAACCTTTTTCGTTTTTTGTCTGATATTTCATTTCTTATAAATTGCGTTAGCTGTCCGATGTCTTTTCTCAGTTTTTCTATTCTGATCTGTAGCCTGTGTTGCCATGCTGGTTTTGTGGGTTTCTTCTGTGTGTTGGTTTGTTCTGATCTCTGCCTAGTGTGTATATTTAGTGTAGTGAGTGCTCCTATATAAACCAGTAGTTGTAACTCTTCCATAGTTGTGTTTTCATTTATTTTGTTGTGTATGATTGTGTTGATAGTTTTTATTGTTGTTTCGACTTGTGGGTTATTTGGCGGTCTATGCAAGAATGGTCTAATGTCTGTATTTGTGTCTTTGTATTCTATATATGTCAGCTGAAATTTCTCTTCTATATCTAACACATGTGTCTCTTCGTGTTCTATTTGTGCCTGTTCTGGTGGCTGTTTTAAGATTTCGTTTTCCTCTGATTGTTTAATTGATGCGTGTTGGTCTTTGTTTGTTTGCTCTGGGATGTTTGAGTCCATTACTGTAATTTCTTCTTCTTCTGACTGCACATTATTTTGTTCCAGTATTTGTTGTACTTGTTGTTTGATGTTTTCTAATTCCGACTGGGGTATCCTGTTATTTTTTATTATTACACGGATCTGATCAGCTAGTCGTTGTTCTGTTAAAAATATTAATTCCGGGTATCTGGTAATAAATGTTGTGTATACTTGTGATCTGTATCCAGTTGTGTTGGTTCCTAGGTTTGTTGCTTGGTAATAACAGAACATGAGGTGTCGATTAACTTCATCTGACCATCTCATCCTCTGTCTTTGTTTTCCTTCTAGGGTGGTTGCAGGAAGCATATCCTGCAAAACACCTCTATTTGGATTTAAATCATTTTCCAGTTGGCTAGCAGTGTTGTTACCATTGTGGGCGGGCATAGGGTTCAAGTGTCTTCCCCGACCATGACGGCGCTTGTCCGAGGCTTCTTTAGTTCTGTCCTGAACCAAGTAATCACACTAAAAGGGGGGTTAGCCCTATCAGTGGTTTGTTCTTTTCGTCGCCTTTTACGACTGGCAGAACATACCGGAGGCCTATTCTTTTCCCGGGCCTCCACGGGGTTTATTATTATTATTAATACTCTTAATCCTTCTTCCAGGAACTCAAACATGAAGTGGAGTCAACAAATAGTGGCAGTGAACCAGAAAGGTATTGTACAGTTTTTTGTATCTCTCCTTTTTCATTTTGTGCATGAATGCTTTTGTAGCTTGTAAGTGCTGCAGCAGAAGATACCACAATTTGACTCGAGTGTACGTGGAATAGTAAATGCTGGTTTCTGGTGCTGGTAAGGTCCGCATGCTTGAATTGGCCATCATACATTGTGGAAATGTAATACCTGTGGCCAGAATGCTACTGCAGCAGCAGAATGGGCTGAAGAAGATAGTTTAAGCCTTATTGTTGATGCAAAAGACGAGGGTTTGTTAGGTCTGGATCATGGAACAGAGAGTGCAACCCAGATCTCTGCATCTCATTACAAAATTCTCAAAACCAACCTCTAAATGTTCAGAACTGTTCTATGTGACCCTCCAAACAGCCAACACACATTTCATGTGTAAAGAAGATGCCAGATTGTAGTTATTTGACCCACTCCTAGACCATGATGAAAATTTCAATGGGTAAACTGGGAAATATTCTCCAAGAAACTTGGTCGTAAGTTTCTATGGCATCAAACTGCTGAAGTCATTGGTCCGTTGGCTTACACACTACTTACTCTAACTCAAACTAACTTACACTAAGGACAATACATATATTCCCATGTCTGAGGGAGGACTCGAACCTCGAATGGAGGGAGCCGCACCGACCATGGCAAGGTGTGTCAAACCGCATGGCTACCCAGCACGGCTTCAAGAAACTTGATAAAGTAATCCGATGGATCCAGCTTAACCTGTAAATTGAGACAGATCTGGTAGTGCTGTAATCTTAACTGAAAAGAAATGTGTGCCAAGTGGTTACCATAAGAAATATATTGTAGGGTGGAACCATGAATGTGAAGAAAATTATAAATCATACATGACAAATGATTATCCTGGTCTAGCTCATGAACTGATGCGAAAAATGTATGACTCAGGAAGAGAGAAATGGCTCAAAACAACAATAGAGTTGAACTTGAAGAAATCAAGATGCCAGTCCTGGAGCTTGCTAAGAAGTTATGTGGAAGCAGCCCACCAATTTGGGTAGGTTACTCAGTGTCACCAGGCCAAAGAACAGACAGGATTGTTTCACTCTCAAAAGCCCCAAAAGACAAAGAGCACTCTCAAAAAATAAAAAAAAAGGACTTCAGTAACATTTGGCAAATAACATCAGCCCGATACACAGTTCTATTAGGACTTCACACTAGAGGAAATAGGAACAGCTCTCCACTCTCCAGGATGTAAAGACAGGCAAATTACTTGGTGTTGATGGGTTGGACCCTGAGTTTCTAGCTTGCTCTTGGAGGAGGACAAGGGTATGGCTGACAAAATTTTTACGAGGATCCTAAAATTAGGATATCTACCAAATGCTTTCATAATTTATAATTTTAAAGTTATTGCTATCCTGAAACTGTAGAAACCTTCAGATAACTTAGAAAATGATCTCCAATAGTAATCCTCAGTTGTTACTACCAACTTCTGAAAAGACTGCCATTAAATAGAATAGCCACAAGAATCTGGAAAACATCCATCTACAACAAGCAGGTTTCAAACCAAACAGGAGATGCATGGACAAGGTACTAGGCTTCAAAGCACAAATCATAGCTGTATTTTAGAAACAACCGAAGACATCTGTAGTCTTCACTTCACTGCTACTTATGATACATTGTGGTCATTGTGGTAGAAAGAGGGACTCGTATAAGTTGGTCAGAGTCATCCCCTGCCAAATCACATCAATACTAATTAATAACATGCTTTAGACAGATACTTCAGGGTAGTCTAGGGTAATCCTATAACCAAAGAAAAGAAATTAAATACTGGACTACCTCAGGGGTCAGTATTTTCCCCTGTAATTTTCAGTCTTTATGTTTCTGACAGCCATGAAATAACTGCTGAGAAGTTTGTATATGCTAAATATGTATCACTTGCAGTTCAGTACTAGGAGTTCAAAACTGCTGAAAACATCCTGACTGATGATCTCAACGAACTACTTAAGTATTTCACCATGTAAGAGACTCACACTCAATCTCTCTAAATCCAAAGTCAGGATTTCCACTTAAACAACAGAGCAGCAGATGATAAACTGGAGATCTGTATGAGTGGCATAGTGCATTCCTACAAAAGTCACCCAGATTATCTAGGAATTCCTCTTGATAGGACACTGCCCTTCAAGAACCATCTCAAAAATACTTCTTGGAAATTAAGCACATGGAACAATCTTGTCTAGAATCTCTGCATTACTAACTGGGGAACATTATCAAATATGCTTTGAATTTCTGCAGTCAGCATAGTGTTTTCTGTGGCTCAGTATTGTGCTCTGAGGTTGTTAAACAGCCCTTATGTAAATAAGATAGACACTCAACCTCGAGAATCATCTCTGGGTGTGTAAAAATTACTCCACTATCCTGGCTTCCAGCACTCAGGCTTATAAGCCCTCCACTGTTAATGAGACAAGAAACTCTGTTGAAAGGATATTTCAAAATAATGAATAACTCTCTACTTACCATCCATGAAGATATTTCAGGGTTGGCAACAAGCTAACTTCATTCCAAAAATCCACCTCTGTGTTAGGCCAACAGCTTGCTGATAGCAACTACACCATTGACAGCCAATAGCATGAAACCTGGAATGTGAATGTTCCGCCCAAAGAGTGACATCTTTTGACAATCTACAGAGACCCAAGTGCTTTGAACTGCCATGGCATGAGTGGAAGAATTTAAATTGCATTCAAACAGGATACAGATATTGTGCACAAAACCTGCACAAATGGGGTAAGTAAGCAGCCAGTCCCAAGCTGTGATTGTGGAGCATGTAACCATACCGTCTGGAACATTGTTGAGTAGCGCAAACTGAGAGCTTACCTGGGTGAGCCAAAGAACTTTTTCATGGCTACACCATCAAGCCTTGACTGGACAAGGAGACTCAAAATCAGCATTTAACAACAGTTTTTTAATGTATCATTTATGTTTATTTCTTTACATATTTTTATTTATTCTTGTCTGTTTCATGTGTAATTCTGTACGCTAAATAAACTTGAGTAGGTGCTCAACACTCGTGCATCTATTCCTGTTCCAACAACAGCGTTCCTGTAATTAGAGCTGGGGGAACATGCATGCTTTAAAATTACTCACATGAACCTCTGGTGAAACTCTGAATCACCATGAAGATTTTGCAGAGAAGGCAGTGGATACAGCAGGCTATCTTTTGCAGGTAGATGGACGACATTTTTATAGAGCAACTCCAGTGTGAAGAGAAACTTCAATTTTTGTACTAACTGAATTCCATTCATGGAAACATAAAATTCGCCTTGGGCTGGAACAGGATGTACAGGGTGTGGTAGATAAGTAATGAGACTGGCCGCCGCGCGGCGCCCCAGTCGCTCGCAGGGCGGTCTCCACCTGTACGTCACGTGGTGGGGGATCTGAGCTAACAATAGAACCGGTTCGCAGTCGCGTCGGAGCTCTGGTGCAGTGAGGGTCGAGCTTCGTGTATTACGTTGTTTGTGTGCCCGTGACACTTGTGAAAACGCTGAAGATGGATCGCTCGATAGAACAGCGGTATGCAATCAAATTTTGCTTTCGCTTGGGCAAAACTGCTTCGGAAACTTTTGCTGTGATTACGGAGGCCTACAAAGAAGAGCTCAAGTGTTCCGGTGGTTTAATGAATTTAAAAACGGGAGGGAATCCGTTGAAGACATGGGACGATCTGGACGCCCTTCAACGAGTCGTGTGGATGAAACGGTGGCCAAAGTGAAAGAACTCCTGGACTCCGACCGTCGCTTAAGTCTCAAAATGATCGCCGATGAGGTCTCCGTGAATAAATTTACGGTTCACCAAATTGTTACGCAAGATTTGATGATGAGGAAAGTTTGCGCAAAATTGGTTCCCCGAGTGCTCACCGCCGAACAAAAGCAACAACGATGGACGTTTGCTGTGAGATGTTGAATGATTTGGAAAATAATCCACACTTTTTAGACAACGTAGTAACAAGCGACGAATCGTGGACATTCCAGTACGACCCGGAGACGAAAGCCCAGAGCTCGGAGTGGCACACACCGGCATCCCCGCGTCCGAAGAAAGCAAGAATGTCAAAGTCCCGCATCAAGACAGTGCTGATTGTGTTTTTCGACAAGCGGGGGTTAATTCACAAAGAGTTTGTCCCTCAGGGGAAGACTGTCAATGCCGAATTCTACAAAGAAGTCCTTCAGCGATTGCACAGAGCCGTCAAACGGAAGCAACAGGACCTTGCTCAACGTTGGCGTCTCCACCACGACAACGCTCCGGCGCGCACAGCGTTCCTCGTGACCTCCTACTTGACCCGAATTGGAGTTGAAGTTTTGCCACAGCCACCATACAGCCCTGACTTGAGTCCTCCTGATTTCTTCCTATTTCTGAAGGTCAAAAGATGCCTGAAGGGTCATCGTTTCGACGATATTCCGATCATCCAACTTGCTGTCACGAAGGCACTAACTGGGATAACTCAAACGGACTACAGTGGGGCCTATGAAGCTTGGAAAACGCGCTGGCAATGTTGTGTCGACGCCCAAGGCGAGTACTTTGAAGAATATTAATGTAATAAATTTGTTTTTCTAGACTGTGTCTCATTACTTATCTACCACACCCTGTATAGCTCCCTTTCCTGGATGTCTTGGTTTTTATTAAAACATACAGCACCCTGGGACATGGTCTCTCTTGCAGGCTGACTAATGAAAATGTTCATCTGCAAGCATGCAGCTATTATAATCTAATACTGTGTTCCCAATATATTTGCTCAAGGTGCACGTATTATTGCTAATCAGGACCATTGACAGGAAAAACAACACAAAAAACATTTTGCAGACAATGGTTATCCACCACGGTAGATTTGCAGGGCTTTGCAACTAAATCCAAAGCTGAGTGCCCTACCTCAAGACACTCGGAGGGCAGTTCAAGTTCATGGCCTTCCTAACAGGTCAAAGGCAATCTGCCTCCTACAAAAATATATAAATTTGTGAAATAATTCATCTAAAAGTAAGAAATAAAATAGATTAGAGAAATATTTGACATGTCTATGGATGATGCTCGGAATCATGTACAGCAAATGAGGTACTGATTAAGAATTTGAAGGATTCTCTATTGTAAAAAGTTTGAGACTGTAATATTGTTGCCGGCCGGAGTGGCCGAGCGGTTCTAGGCGCTACAGTCTGGAACTGCGCGACCACTACGGTCGCAGGTTCGAATCCTGCCTCGGGCATGGACGTGTGTGATGCCCTTATGTTAGTTAGTTTTAAGTAGTTCTAAGTTCTAGGGGACTGGTGACCTAAGCAGTCAAGTCCCATAGTGCTCAGAGCCATTTGAACCATTTTTTTGAAAAAATGTTGGAACCTTTTTATACCTTTGGCCTTAGATGATTGAAATGTATTGAGTCCACACAGCAGCAGACTGCACGGTCTACGTAATCCACCTGACAAATATCCTGCGCAACTCTTCAAACTTCTAAGATTCTAAGTTAAACATTCAACTTCAAATTCTGAATTGCTAGTTCTTATGCTGTACATAATTTAGAGCACCATTCAAAAATGCAGTAAATGTTTCTCTCATCTGTTTTATTTCTTCCTTTTTAGATACATAATTTCACTAAACATTTGACAGTTTTTTCATTTTTTAATTTATTTTCAAGTTTTATTCAGTTGTTGGTTCATGGTGTGGGTTCCTGTAGTCATGTCCTATTCATGAACCACGGGCAACGTATGAGTGGCCAAGTAAATGGTCCCGACAGTCGGGATACCAGTTACTTTGGAATAAGGCTGGGCATCTCGGACATATTCTGAGTCGTGGTCACCTTTGTGCTCATACGGCAAAGACTACCAAATCCACCGGTTAGTCCCTCAGCCGTTAGGGGTAAAACCCAATGGGACTCGGGGCAAGTAAGGCTAGCAACCTGCTTCCCTGGTACTTTAAATATGATGCTGGCAACAATCAGAGCAAAATGCCTCGGACCTTTGGAGGTGACGGAGTCCCACCTCTAACTGACAAACCAGGGACTCCTAAGATACGACTTGGCAAACAAATGGTAATGAGATGGGGAGCTATTAATATCAATGGGGGCTAATCTGGGAAGAAGATAGAGCTGGCAGAGGCTGCAAGTAAGATGGGGCTGGACGTTTTAGCTGTTAGTGACATTCGGGTAAGGGGTGAGAAAGAAGAGGAAGTGGGAGAATACAAGGTCTACCTGTCAGGAGTCAAAGCAGGAATAGCACAATGGGGTGTAGGGCTTTACATCAGGAAAGAAATGGAACCCAGCGTAGTTGCAATAAGGTATGTAAATGAACGACTGATGTGGATAGATTTGACAGTGTCTAGCAAGAAAATTAGGATTGTGTCAGTATATTCGCATTGTGAAGGGACAGATCAAGATAAGATAGATAGTTTTTATGAGGCACTCAGTGATGTAGTTGTTAGAGTAAAGGACAAGGACAGTGTTCTGCTCATGGGTGATTTTAACGCCAGGATTGGAAATCGAACAGAAGGGTATGAAAAGGTTATGGGTAAATTTGGAGAGGATATGGAGGCCAACAGGAATGGGAAACAACTCTTGGATTTCTGTGCCAGTATGGGCTTAGTAATCACAAACTCCTTTTTTAAACATAAGAACATTCACCGGTATACTTGGGAAGGCAGGGGAACCAGATCTGTCATTGACTATATAATAACAGATCAGGAATTCAGGAAAGCTGTGAGGGACACACGTGTATTCAAGGGATTCTTTGATGACACTGATCATTATTTAATCTGCAGTGAAATTGGGATTGTGAGGCCAAAAGTGCAGGAGGTCAGGTCCATATGTAGGAGGATAAGAGTGGAGAAACTTCAGGATAAGGAAATCAGGCACAAGTACATAACAGCGATCTCAGAAAGGTACCAGTTAGTTGAATGTAGTCAATTACAGTCATTGGAAAAGGAATGGACAAGGTACAGGGACACAGTACTAGAAGTGGCTAAAGAATGTCTTGGAACAGTAGTGTGTAAAAGTAGGATGAAGCAAACGGCTTGGTGGAATGATACAGTCAAGGCAGCCTGTAAAAGGAAAAAGAAGGCGTATCAAAAATGGCTACATACCAGAACCCAGGTAGACAGAGAAAGTTATGTTGAAGAAAGAAACAAAGCCAAACAGATAATTGCAGCATCCAAGAAGAAATCGTGGGAAGACTTTGGAAACAGGTTGGGTACTATGGGTCAAGCTGCTGGAAAACCATTCTGGAGTGTAATTAGCAGTCTTCGAAAGGGAGGTAATAAGGAAATGACAAGTATTTTGGACAGGTCAGGTAAACTGCTGGTGAATCCTGTGGATGCCTTGGGCAGATGGAGGGAATATTTTGAAGAGTTGCTCAATGTAGGTGAAAATGCGATCAGTAATGTTTCAGATTTCGAGGTAGAATGGGATAGGAATGATGATGGAAATAGGATCACATTTGAGGAAGTGGAAAAAATGGTCAATAGATTGCAGTGCAACAAAGCGGCTGGAGTGGATGAAATTAAGTCGGAACTCATCAAATACAGTGGAATGTCAGGTCTTAAATGGCTACACAGGATAATTGAAATGGCCTGGGAGTTGGGACAGGTTCCATCAGACTGGACAAAAGCAGTAATCACACCAATCTTTAAACATGGAAACAGAAAAGATTGTAACAACTACAGAGGTATCTCTTTAATCAGCGTTGTGGGTAAAATCTTCTCAGGTATTGTTGAAAGGAAAGTGCGAGTATTAGTTGAGGACCAAGTGGATGAAAATCAGTGTGGGTTTAGGCCCCTTAGAGGTTGTCAGGACCAGATCTTTAGCTTACGGCAAATAATGGAGAAGTGTTATGAGTGGAACAGGGAATTGTATCTATGCTTTATAGATCTAGAAAAGGCATATGACCGGGTTCCTAGGAGGAAGTTATTGTCTGTTCTACGAGATTATGGAATAGGAGGCAAACTTTTGCAAGCAATTAAAGGTCTTTACATGGATAGTCAGGCAGCAGTTAGAGTTGACGGTAAATTGAGTTCATGGTTCATAGTAGTTTCAGGGGTAAGACAAGGCTGCAACCTGTCTCCACTGTTGTTCATATTATTTATGGATCATATGTTGAAAACAATAGACTGGCTGGGTGAGATTAAGATATGTGAACACAAAATAAGCAGTCTTGCATGTGCGGATGACTTAGTTGTGATGGCAGATTCGATTGAAAGTTTGCAAAGTAATATTTCAGAGCTAGATCAGAAATGTAAGGACTATGGTATGAAGATTAGCGTCTCCAGAACGAAAGTAATGTCAGTGGGAAAGAAATATAAACGGATTGAGTGCCAAATAGGAGGAACAAAGTTAGAACAGGTGGACGGTTTCAAGTACTTAGGATGCATATTCTCACAGGATGGCAACATAGCGAAAGAACTGGAAGCGAGGTGTAGCAAAGCTAATGCACTGAGCGCTCAGCTACGATCTATTCTCTTCTGCAAGAAGGAAGTCAGTACCGAGACTAAGTTATCTGTGCACCGTTCAATCTTTCAACCAACTTTGTTGTATGGGAGCGAAAGCTGGGTGGATTCAGGTTACCTTATCAACAAGGTTGAGGTTACGGATATGAAAGTAGCTAGGATGATTGCAGGTACTAGTAGATGGGAACAATGGCAGGAGGGTGTCCACAATGAGGAAATCAAAGAAAAACTGGGAATGAACTCTATAGATGTAGCAGTCAGGGCGAACAGGCTTAGATGGTGGGGTCATGTTACACGCATGGGAGAAGCAAGGTTACCCAAGAGACTCATGGATTCAGCAGTAGAGGGTAGGAGGAGTCGGGGCAGACCGAGGAGAAGGTACCTGGATTCGGTTAAGAATGATTTTGAAGTAATAAGTTTAACATCAGAAGAGGCACCAATGTTAGTACTGAATAGGGGATCATGGAGGAACTGTATAAGGGGGGCTATGCTCCAGACTGAACGCTGAAAGGCATAATCAGTCCTAAATGATGATGATTTTATTCAGAAAGCATGATATTTTTGACACCTCATTTTGCCCTCATTAGGTCTTCTGCTCTCAAAATGTCCTAAATTTAGAACCCCATTGGAAGGAAACTGGTTTGACCGTTAAGTATCCTGCCAATGCAACTTTTGTGCACAAAATAGCTATACTTTGAAAATGTGAACTTCTTGACACTTCATTTACATAACGAGTAGCAGCTGCTCATGAAATAATAGTTTTCCCTAATCAACAAAACAAAAAAACAAAAAAAAATTCTTAACTATGTTGATTAAATCCAAGTACTTCAATATGTTTTTGCAAAGCTATACCTCACACTTGTCACTTTGATACCCTATTTGTCCATTTCCCACTATTTGCTTGGCTAGGAAAATTTTCATAAAAACCAATTTATAGGAAAGATTATTTTTTCGCTGCTTAAACTTGGGACCAATAAAATGAGTCACATTCTCTCTAAACAAAGTCAAGGCTATTTTTCTGCCAGTACCAAAGATAACCACACTCATTGACTCTGTGAATAGCAGCTAGATTCTGTGGAAGGCAAGGTTGTATAAGATTCTCTACCAGTATGGTTTGTCAGATATTGGACGGAATTTACATATAATTCAAGAACATTTCATGGAACATCAATGCTGTATCACACTGATACAGTGTGATAAATCTTCTGTATTCGAGTACGGTGCACAGGCAAGCCATACAATGAACTGTGAGAACATCCAGATTTAAACATCTGTGTCGTCCATTTGAGATTCAGTTTTCAGGACAGGTATTACAATACATTTGATGAATGTTTTAGTTAATGATGATTATGGTTTGAACCTTGACAACATGCAGAATGTGGCACTGGCATTAGTTAACTCTTGTAGGCAACACTACTGTCCCCCTGTCGACCGAATTGTGAAACAGTGTCCACAGTGAGCATCACGGCAGCTTGTACATATGCTGCCCAAGTGATATTTCTTCCACAAGTGATTTGCTGTGTACGCATGTAACTCATATATACTTGGCTCACAGTACTGGTGTGTAACATGGATGGGAGCACTTCACATCAGTCTTTCTGTCTCACTTCAAAGATGACTCAACTGTTTTCAGCAGACCAAATTTCATTAGAGGTGAATTGTCAAAATTTTATGGATATCTGGTAAAATTGTTCATTTAGTGAAACCAGAAAATGCATATGTTAATATGGACTGCACATCTTACAGTCTTTAGTCATTTATAAGTTAACTTTAAGGGCCGACTGCACCAACGCCGATTAGAAGTTAACCACGGTCAAGCCAGTATTTAACCCTGATTAACTCGATATTCGGCTGCACCAACCTCAATCAAAGTAAATCGAGGGATTTGATTGTGATTAAAGTTAACCAAGCTCAAAGGGTTGATTATCTTGAATTGATTGCAGTTAACTTATTGTAAACACGTAACATGGCAGTGCGTTTTGACGTTTTAGATGGCATAGAAGACAAGGAAATGCTACATATAAATCATGGCAACTGTGTTTGTGTGCTTGTGGAAAGGGGAAATCCTTTCAAAGATTATGGTGACTGGAAACTTGAAGAGAAGTTTCATCTTTCAAAAGAAATAGTGTGGTGGTTATTGGAGCAAATCTACGATAGGTTTCCAACTTACGGAAATAATCCGGTCTCACCCATGAACAGACTTCTGATGACATTAAGGGCATATGCAACTGGAGCATATTAATATTGTAATTGGTGACAGTGCTACTATACATTCTACAAGGGCACAAAGAATTATAGATGAAGTGTCAGGAATCATAGCAACAATATCTCTTCTATACGTAAAGTTTCCTTCTCGAGGGGAAGTACGCACAGTGATGGATTGTTTCAACACACTGGCTGGATTTCCTGGAGTCATTGGTACAGTGGATTGACTCACATAAGGATTCAGACACCTGGGGGACAGAAAGCAGAACTTTTGCGCAATAGGAAATCATATTTCTCCTTTAATTGTAAAACAGTCAGCGACCACAATTTAATAATATGGGACATTGTTGCTCGGTGGCCTGGCTCTGTGCACGATAGTACAATATTTCATAATTGCGATCGAAGGGCACAGTTTGAAAATGGTGAAATACCAGTCAGTCACTTACTAGGAGATAATGGCTATGCCTGCAGACACTACTTATTGACACCACTTTCAAATCCACAGAGTGCGGCAGAGTGCCGATATAATAGGTCTTACATTACAACAAGGAACACTGTGGAGAGAGAGTATGGTTTGTGGAAGAGGAGATTCCCCATTTTATTTATGGGGAATGAGGTGTAATCCACAAAAGATGATGGCAATTATGGTGAGTACGGCTGTCTTGCATAATATTGCAAGGAGCTCAAGCACGGAAGAGCCACCAGAAGATACGGAAATTATGCGGTTGCTGAGGCTGTTACATAGCGAGAGGGGCCCTGATATTGACGATAATGAGCCAGTGCCTCCCAGTCAACAAATGTGTCGTGATGACACATTACCAGGACGAGCAGTTCATCACACTATAATTGAATGTTTTCACTGAGGTAAACTGTTACTTAATACATGTAAAATACGTAATTATTTTTATTTGAAATTATTATAGTGCATAAATAACAAAATGTTTTTTAAACATTTACATTACATTCGGTAGAATTTTTCTGCTTTCAATATTCTAATTTTTCTTGTAGTGCCAAAATTTTGACATTTTTTTAATACTCATTCTTTCATATGTTCTCTCTTCATCATTTCCAGCTGCTGCTGGAGTACTTCCACACTCTTCTGCATCACACTGTTCAGTGCAGAGGAGGAAGTTGGTTTAGGTCTCGGTGGCAGTCTTCTCTGATTACATGTTTCTTGTGTTCCTGCACTTGAAGGTGCTGGGATCAGGCTTTCGCCAGCTTCAGAAGCAATTACAGTTCCATTACTGTTTATGGTACTGCTGGCATCGCCAACTGCTGCATCATCTATTACATTACATTTAGAACCATTATTACACTGTACTGTGCATCCGAATCAAAGGTATTTTCCAGTGGCTTCAATGATGAGCCAACTATTTCCAGTAGTTTTGCCTCGTGTGGACTCTTTTTTTAGGTACTGGTACTGCCTTCCCTCCTCCTGTTTTATAGACTTGAACCTTCTCTTCAGCCAAATCCTTCCACAACCTACTCTTCAAATTCTCGTAACATATTTTAAGCCTTTCAGGCCTTCTTTTTGTTACACCTGAAATCGATATATATGTTGTAGTAGCTGATATCATTTCTGTTGTGTGTATCTTGAATTGTTATTCAGTATTAATCTAAGTGTTTTAATTTACATAAGTAACAGATATTTATTGATTTATGATTCAAATAAAATTTAATCTTACCTGGAGTTGAATTAAATTGTGTTGCTATATTTTCCCATGCATCCAGTTTTTCCCTAACTGTGCAACCATCCATTTTTTTACACTCTAATACGAGGTGCATTCAAGTTCTAAGGCCTCCGATTTTTTTTCTAATTAACTACTCACCCGAAATCGATGAAACTGGCGTAACTTCTCGACATAATCGCCCTGCAGATGTACACATTTTTCACAACACTGACGCCATGATTCCATGGCAGCGGCGAAGGCTTCTTTAGTAGTCTGTTTTGACCACTGGAAAATCGCTGAGGCAATAGCAGCACGGCTGGTGAATGTGCGACCACGGAGAGTGTCTTTCATTGTTGGAAAAAGCCAAAAGTCACAAGGAGCCAGGTCAGGTGAGTAGGGAGCATGAGGAATCACTTCAAAGTTGTTATCATGAAGAAACTGTTGTAATGTTAGCTCATGTGCGGGTGCGTTGTCTTGGTGAAACAGCACACGCGCAGCCCTTCCCGGATGTTTTTGTTGCAGTGCAGGAAGGAATTTGTTCTTCAAAACATTTTCGTAGGATGCACCTGTTACCGTAGTGCCCTTTGGAATGCAATGGGTAAGGATTACGCCCTCGCTGTCCCAGAACATGGACACCATCATTTTTTCAGCACTGGCAGTTACCCGAAATTTTTTTGGTGGCGGTGAATCTGTGTGCTTCCATTGAGCTGACTGGTGCTTTGTTTCTGGATTGAAAAATGGCATCCACGTTTCATCCATTGTCACAACCGACGAAAAGAAAGTCCCATTCATGCTGTCGTTGCGCGTCAACATTCCTTGGCAACATGCCGCACGGGCAGCCGTGTGGTCGTCCATCAGTATTCGTAGCACCCACCTGGATGACACTTTTCGCATTTTCAGGTCGTCATGCAGGATTGTGTGCACAGAACCCACAGAAATGCCAACTCTGGAGGCGATCTGTTCAACAGTCATTCGGCGATCCCCCAAAACAATTCTCTCCACTTTCTCGATCATGTCGTCAGACCGGTTTGTGCGAGCCCGAGGTTGTTTCGGTTTGTTGTTACACGATGTTCTGCCTTCATTAAACTGTCGCACCCATGTACGCACTTTCGACACATCCATAACTCCATCACCACATGTCTTCTTCAACTGTCGATGAATTTCAACCACCACGCAAATTCAGAAAACGAATGATTGCATGCTGTTCAAGTAAGGAAAATGTTGCCATTTTAAGTATTTAAAACAGTTCTCATTCTCGCCGCTGGCGGTAAAATTCCATCTGCCGTAGGGTGCTGCCATCTCTGGGACGTATTGACAATGACCGCGCCCTCATTTTAAAACAATGCGCATGTTTCTATCTCTTTCCAGTCCGGAGAAAAAAAATCGTAGGCCTTAGAACTTGAATGCACCTCGTATACTTGAATTGGAGGCAACCAACTCCAAAAGTATGTTTACTTTGAATTTGGAAAAATTCAGTGTCATTTTCTTGTTCTCCGTAGTGCAGTAACACTGCTCACGTTATGCCAACAATATGAAAAGTGCGCGTAAGTACCACAGACCAAGGCGGTTACAACACCCTTGCCACAGGCAGACAACGAATATCATTATCTTTGCTTGTATGTGGGCGCTTTCCTTTGTAACACTCGGAGTTAACCGTGGTCAAACTCCTGATTAGCTAACCGCGTTTTGGTAATCGGTGTTTAACATTGGTGCAGCACAGAGACAACTTAATAGCGAATAAGTTATCTTACTTTTTAATCGGCGTTGGTGCGGCAGAGTTTTAATGACACAACATGTCTACGAAAATCATCTTGCCTGATGGATACAGCAAGACTTGCACTGTATAAGTATATATTGTCCTGATATGCACAGTTCATGATACTTGCTTGACACTTAAGTTCCTGTTTACGATGGTGAGTGCGATTGTCACATTACGGATGAATTTACTCTCTGCACCATGGTAAGAGATTAATGTTTAGCCACTCGTGAAATATTATCATTTAGAGTATACATTTTGTTGCACTGATATTGATGCAAAAGTGTGAAACCCACACATGCTCGCATCTCCCAAAAACTACCCCCATGCACATGACTGTTAATATGCACATCATGGCACATGTGCTCAAAGGTCAACATTATTTATTTTATTACTCAACCACATATTCTAGACTGAGCACTTTTATTTGACAACTCAAAATAACACCCTTCAGCACAAGTGTGAGCATTTGGAAGTTACTTTATTGTATGTGAAGTATGATGTCTGTCAAGTAAAGCCCAATACCAGGAACAGGATAGAGTAGTGTGTGTTTACAAAATCCTAGCTCTTTTCCATTTGTTGGCAATATTTCTTTCAAGATAGCCAGAGTCCTCCAAAAATTTAAAGTGATTTTCCGCCCAACATCGAAGATTTCAGACGTTTCAGGATCAGTTAAGGATGACTTGTAATTGTAAGTGGCAAAATTTAGAAAATACTTTGCCAATGTGGTATGTACATAGATCAGACCTCATGTTCAGACCCACACCAGACATTAATGCTGCACTGGCCTTTTACAACTGATCAAGCCTGCTGTAGCTGAACATAACATCTTCCTTGGGTATGCACTGGAGTATGAGACAGCAATAATTTTGGTCACAGCAACATCATTTTGGGATTCAGTTATTAAAAGATCTGTGGAAATACATATAGCAGAGAATCTGATGAACTGTGATAGTGTGAGACTTGATTAACCAATGAACACAGTACTCACCAACAACAAGCACTTAAATGTGAATTGAAAAGTTGCTGTTCAGACTTGAACTAATGAGCTAAAACATTATCACCATTTGCTTAATAGCATATTGGTCAACATTTGGAGCACAATGCAATATCAGTTCCAAATAGCATGGATTTGACAAATCCTGATAGGTTTCCAGAGGTGTGAAGCACTAGATATCTACAAGAAGGACACAAAATTCCCATAAGTTATATGCCAGTGGTTTATGGGCTCAGAGCTGGCAGTCCAGATGTGTACCATCAGGCGAGTTTAATGGGTAAGACATCAACTTGTGTTCGCCATCATGCTTCCTCCCTTGTGACATAGACTGTTATCCAGCTGGAAGATACCATAGCTGGAGGAGACAGCAAGCAAGGAGGGATCCATGTGATCCATGATAATGTTCACATAGTCCATGGCTGTCAGGGTACCTTCGATTACTACCACAGATTCCATGGAAGCCTAATTGAATATTCCCTACAGCTCGATACTTCCCCCATCAGTGGCACAGTGCAGGTTTCAAGCAACCGTTTGGCTGGATGTTTGCATATTCATACACAACCATCAATCTGGTGTGACGAGAAACGTGATCCATACGACATTCATTGATCCATGGTCCAATCTTGGTGATTTCATATTAGCTGAATTCATAACTGACGACTTCATTGGGTCTGTCAATGCATGCTGAATGATTTGCTCTGAAACACTTTTGCCGGTTCAGGGTTTTACTGTATTTGCCACACTTCGCTGCATATCCTGCTTTACAGCACGGGCAATCCGTGACATGCAGGTTCTATGATGGGGCTTGGACATCCAACACCTTGTTATTTACTCACGGTTTCACAATCTGTCGACAACTTTCTGTAGATGCTCGTGGCAGCAGCACACGAATAGGCTACCAATTTCGCCATTACTGATATGCTCATTCACAGACATCAGGCCATAACAATCTGCATTTTATCAGAGTTATTTGCAGCCCATATTATTAGAATGAGTCCTCATATGTTTTTTTTCCTTATATGTACTTTCCTCACTGCATTATGCACCCACAACCACGCAACATTAATTCCCGTGGTGGACAATGGTCACAACGTGCCCACCCTTCCCCATTGAAGTGAAGTGATGTAGGTTGCCAGAATTATGGCACACAACATGGTCGCCATTCGTAGTAACACCAGGAACCCACTATATCTCCCTCCCTATCTTAAAAAGACCAGATACTTGTGATTAATCGCATCATGAACTACACAAATACTTCAGTTACATAACACACCCCTGTCTCACGTAACTCCTTACACAATAAACACCCTAACATCCACATTGCCAAAAAATATATACATCAATAAATAATGTGAATCAGTCTATATCGACGACAATATTCCAAGGAAAAAAAAAAAAAAAAAAAAAAAAAGACACAGCATTCCACAACGTTTTCCTTGGGTCTCTTATTTCCTAGCCGGCCGCGGTGGTCTAGCGGTTCTAGGCGCTCAGTCCGGAACCGCGAGGCTGCTCTGGTCGCAGGTTCGAATCCTGCCTCGGGCATGGATGTGTGTGATGGCCTTAGGTTAGTTAGGTTTAAGTAGTTCTAAGTTCTAGGGGACTGATGACCACAGATGTTAAGTCCCATAGTGCTCAGAGCCATTTTTGAATCTTATTTCCTACGAAACTGATAAAACGCACACACACACACACACACACACACACACACACACACACACACACACACAAAGAATGGACGCAGATGTGCGTATGCGTCTTGTTGTGACGGAATACGAAGGCGAGACTGTGTGCAAGTATGTTTGACAGCTGGGAGATGTGCCGGCAGCACTAAGATGAACTTAGTTGTGAGCCATGATATTGTATGTGTCCCAGCGGTCACCTGTACATGCTGGTCATGTAAAGTGGCTACATTCTTACAAATTCTCTCTGCAGTATCACGGAAGGAACATCCAGCTTCTCGTAGCTGGTACAAACTCAAAGTGGTGTTGATAATGGCGTCTTTGTCGCATTCTTGACTTCCATCAACTCACCACGTCCAATCTCAACGGTTAACGAAAGCTAACGACCGTTACATCGTGTATTTAAAGCAAACCTGATTTGCATCCTCATAGCGGGGCTACTCGCGCCACTCTTACGGGATTGGAGCGAAAGTTGAATAGACATCATCTTTTAGATGTAGAAAATACCCACCAACTTTCGTTAATGTCGCATAACTCCTTCTTGGTGTTGCAATTTTTTTTCCCCGTCAGAATAGTTGGTTTTATGTGTTGGGAAAAAAATTGGAAATTTGTGATATAAGTCTTATGGGACCATACTGATGAGGTCAAGGACCCTAAGCTTAACACTACTCAATAAATTAACTTACCAAAACAAAATGTGGCAGCTGATCTCCTGTTGATTAGTAGATAGCGTAATTTTGCTTTCACATCTGATTGGTGGTTAGTGTTTAACGTCCCGTCGACAACGAGGTCATTAGAGACGGAGCGCAAGCTCGGGTTAGGGAAGGATTGGGAAGGAAATCGGCCGTGCCCTTTCAAAGGAACCATCCCGGCGTTTGCCTGAAACGATTTAGGGAAATCACGGAAAACCTAAATCAGGATGGCTGGAGACGGGATTGAACCGTCGTCCTCCAGAATGCGAGTCCAGTGTGCTAACCACTGCGCCACCTCGCTCGGTTTTTCACCTCTCCGGCAGCGTGCTGTGGTACTTGGGCGCAGAGATTTCAGTGCATGGTAGAACTGCAGATATGTACATCCATACTCGTAAAACATTAGTAACCCAACTTCAGTTTTCCAGGGGATAATTACAACTCTATTAGCACACCTCGCAAGTAGCTGCGGAGTGCGATCTAATGGGGGGAGCTTCTGTGGCACACTTAACGCATGGATAATAGTTTTATTGCGAAAGCGCAACAATTCCAATGTTTCAAATAGTCCGTACCTTATACAGTAGTATTCATCACAGCGTACGAGAGAGAGAGAGAGAGAGAGAGAGAGAGAGAGAGAGAGAGAGCTGCTGCGTAAACACCGAAACTGCACTTAATTTAAGCCGTGAGCTGGCGAAAAAGGCAGTGTTCGAGCTTTGCCTGTGCTTCATTCACAGGCTTATAATAGTTTACGGGGTGTTCAAAAAGTCTCTCCGCAGTGCCGTATGATTATTAGCCGATCGTGCCGTATGCCGCAGTGAATATACCGAAATGAAACTCAGTGACATACAAGTTATTAATTTATTGAATATTCATTTTTGCTTACAAATTTTCACAATAAATGTTGGAAGTGGCCCCCCAGTTGAATACACAATTCAATTCGTCTAATCATGTTTCCAAACACAAGCTGTAACATTTCTTCTGTAACAGATTCAGTGAAAGTGAATATTGCAGTTTTCAATTCATCGATCGATTTTGGACGGTTTTTATAGACAGTTGCATTCGTTGCACCCCAGAAGAAAAAGTCAGGTGGTGTTAGGTCAGGCGATCGGGAAAGTCAAAGTCCCTGTGCAATTATGCGATCACCAAAAACATCAGCAAGCAGTGACATTGAAAGGCGAGCTGCACCATCTTATTGAAAATAACCGCTCAGTATTTCACTTAACACAAGTTCTCCTATGAATGGGTACAGAGTATCACTGCAGTATCGTTGTGCGTTTATTGTTTCGTTGAAAAATATGGGACCCGCAATCCGACGTCAAGAAATTGCAATCCAAACTCCTGTTTTCACAGAATGAAGTGGTTCCTCATGAATACACAGTGGATTTGCAGTACTCCACATACGAGAATTTTGCGAGTTTATGTATCCGGATAAATGAAACCACGCCTCATCAGTGAAAAACGTTTCATTAAGGATATACCTTCCATTTTGTTGAACGAAATTTCTGAACCATTGACAATAAATAATGCGGTATCTTGCCATGATCAGCATTTTTCAGTTCTTGCACGACTGTCACTTTGTATGGTAAAAGTTCTAATTTTTTCCTTACAGCTGTGTGGGCCGTTCCGACACTAACATCGATTTCCTGGGCGAGTTTTCTTACTGACTTGTTCGGACTCATGGACATTTTATCGGAAAATCGAGTAGTTTATCCTCAGCCAAAACGCTAGGACGACCACTTCTCGGTGCATCTGTTACTGAACCCGTACTTCGAAATTTGTTAATCAAATCTCACACAGAATCGCGGTGTGGGAGTATTATCTCCGGGAAAATTGAATTAAATGTTTGACGAACTGAAACTGTGTATTTACCGCCAGCTTTGAACACTTGTTCGACTAAAAACACATGTTCTTCCGTGGTTAGCATTTTAACAGTGACGAAAACAAAACAAACGAACAAAGGAAACTGAACTTAAACGTTCACGTCAACACGTAACGACACACACCAACTATACTACTGACGCTTGCTGAGATAAACGAAACAGTGGAATGATGGGAGAGTCCACTCGAAGGGAAGTAACCCAGGCAGGCGAACAATTATATGGCACGCGCGGCTAACAATAAAACGGCACTGCGGAGAGACTTTTTGAACACCACGTAGTATGTGAATAATGCGGTGATGTGCGAATGTGACACTACGACGTACTGGCCAGTTCGTGCGTCTGTGACAATAAAAGCCCCGCAAACGATCAAACTTGCTTGACAAAATTGCTCTGATCTAGCCACGAACTTGCCAAGCAAGCCCATATACCAGAAACATTCCCCAGGCTGTGGCTAAGCCATCTTTCCGCAATATCCTTTCTTCCAGGAGTGCTAGTTCTGTAAGGTTCGCAGGAGTGCTTCTGTAAGTTGGGAAAGTAGGAGGCGAGGTACTGGCGGAAGTAAAGCTGTAAGGACGGGGCGTGATTCGTGCTTGGGTTGCTCAGATGGTAGAGCACTTATGCGCGAAAGGCAAAGGTCCCGAGTTCGAGTCTCGATCCGGCACACAGTTTTAATCTGCCAGGAAGTTCCAAGCCCATATACGTTCAAACAACGTTTGTCAGTTTAACCTCACACTGAAGCAGACGCTATCCGTCTTCGTAAGTACAGGGCTATTACAAATGATTGAAGCGATTTCATAAATCCACTGTAGCTCCATTCATTGACATATGGTCACGACACGCTACAGATACGTAGAAAAACTCAAAAGTTTTGTTCGGCTGAAGCCGCACTTCAGGTTTCTGCCGCCAGAGCGCTCGAGAGCGCAGTGAGACAAAATGGCGACAGGAGCCGAGAAAGTGTATGTCGTGCTTGAAATGCACTCACATCAGTCAGTCATAACAGTGCAATGACACTTCAGGACGAAGTTCAACAAAGATACACCAACTGCTAACTCCATTCGGCGATGGTATGCGCAGTTTAAAGCTTCTGGATGCCTCTGTAAGGGGAAATCAACGGGTCGGCCTGCAGTGAGCGAAGAAACGGTTGAACGCATGCGGGCAAGTTTCACGCGTAGCCCGCGGAAGTCGACGAATAAAGCAAGCAGGGAGCTAAACGTACCACAGCCGACGGTTTGGAAAATCATACGGAAAAGGCTAAAGCAGAAGTCTTACCGTTTACAATTGCTACAAGCCCTGACACCCGATGACAAAGTCAAACGCTTTGAATCTTCGGCGCGGTTGCAACAGCTCATGGAAGAGGATGTGTTCAGTGCGAAACTTGTTTTCAGTGATGAAGCAACATTTTTTCTTAATGGTGACGTGAACAGACACAATGTGCGAATCTGGGCGGTAGAGAATCCTCACGCATTCGTGCAGCAAATTCGCAATTCACCAAAAGTTAACGTGTTTTGAGCAATCTCACGGTTTAAAGTTTACGGCCCCTTTTTCTTCTGCGAAAAAAACGTTACAGGACACGTGTATCTGGACATGCTGGAAAATTGGCTCATGCCACAACTGGAGACCGACAGCGCCGACTTCATCTTTCAACAGGATGGTGCTCCACCGCACTTCCATCATGATGTTCGGCATTTCTTAAACAGGAGATTGGAAAACCGATGGGTCGGTCGTGGTGGAGATCATGATCAGCAATTCATGTCATGGCCTCCACGCTCTCCCGACTTAACCCCATGCGATTTCTTTCTGTGGGGTTATGTGAAAGATTCAGTGTTTAAACCTCCTCTACCAAGAAATGTGCCAGAACTGCGAGCTCGCATCAACGATGCTTTCGAACTCATTGATGGGGACATG
Organism: Schistocerca cancellata; assembly: GCF_023864275.1. Classification (NCBI taxonomy): domain Eukaryota; kingdom Metazoa; phylum Arthropoda; class Insecta; order Orthoptera; family Acrididae; genus Schistocerca; species Schistocerca cancellata. The sequence goes on along the minus strand of NC_064635.1, from coordinate 53,408,271 downwards.
CTGCGCCGAGTGTGGGAGGAACTTGATTATCGGCTTGATGTCTGCCGAATCACTAAAGGGGCACATATCGAACATTTGTGAATGCCTAAAAAAACTTTTTGAGTTTTTGTATGTGTGTGCAAAGCATTGTGAAAATATCTCAAATAATAAAGTTATTGTAGAGCTGTGAAATCGCTCCAATCATTTGTAATAACCCTGTATTTTGACAGTAGTGCGAACGGCCACAAATGCAGACAAACCAGTCCTGGCATTGGCTTTGGCGCTGTGTTTAAGGCTCGTTTCACACTGGGACACTTGTGACGGTCACCGATGACGGTCACTGATAGAGATACATTCGTTTGAATTGGAGCGTTCACACCGGGACACTGCACTGAGTCACCGGGTCACGGTGGCCCAGCAGTGACTCACCCTCGCCACATGTGACGGACACCGACACTGTGTTCGCTGCGGTCACCGCCGGACATGCATCAGCCTGTATTGGAGTGTTCACACTGGCACACCGATCACAGACACAGCAGTGCAGAGTTGCCAACAGACAGGCAGCCGTTGCTGAGCCCAGTGGTTCTCCATACAGTGCAGCCATGAGTTTAGAGTTCATCAACACAGAAGATTTTATAAGTGAAGTGGGAAGTCGTCCCGTTATTTGGGACATGAAAAGCGATGACTACAGTAACAAAGTCATGAAAATGAAAGCGTGGCAAGAAATTATTACGAAGTTTGTGCCTGATTTCGATGAAAAGAGCATAGATGAAAGAAACAAAATTGGTGAGTTCTATATTCTTTTTTCACTTTAATATCGTATTTTTTGGACCACAAGAATAGCGAAATATATTTTCTACCCCTGTACGAGGCTAGGAGGTTAATAACCTACAAGGAGAATGCTATCCCTCACCCCTTTTCTTTTGCATTACCAATAGCAAGTGTACTGTTATGCAGTCTCAATGCGAGAAGAATGGACAAAATGGATGAGCGCAGAAACCATGTACTCACCCCTACAGGGCGAATGAAAGTAAGATAAAATAAATAGTTTTATTTCAACATTTTCATAACAAAATTAAGGGTACGTCTTTTCGTAGTCTAATAAGGCGCTCCGCCTTATGGTCCGAAAAATACAGTTAAAATATTATTCAAAACAACAATAATTTACGCATATGTTGTTACTATAATAATGAATTTTATTTATTTACCATAATACTATTGACTTACAAGTTTTTGACACCTGAATGAGAACAGTGCTCGTGCTTGGGCTCTGTTCAATTAGGTACACACAACTGTAATACAAAAAAGTGCATTGTAATTATAATTTTAATTGCAAGTTTTAATCAGTTCAGTGAACGCAACAGTATGGTTTTTTACAGTTAACATGGTAATAATTCAACACTGCACATTTCAAATACAATTCCAATGAACGTTTTGTCTTCATTCTCCTCCTCCTCGTCCTCCTCATTACAAGTACTAACAACAGTTCCTCCTCGCTCGAGTCCATTTCACCAACTAATCAGTTGGCAACAGCAGCAGTGTGGGACACCAGTGGCCCAGGAGTGTTCGCCACAGTCACCGGTGACCGTCACAAGTGTCCCAGTGTGAAACGAGCCTAAAGAAGAAGAATAAAACTATACTCTGTCCAGGAAATGGCTTATGAGATATTTGACCATGAATATCTGCTAAAGACAATAGTACCATCAGAACTCGACGATTACATCAACTTTCTTCTAATTGATAATGAAATTTTTTAAAACGGGTTAAGGCCTTCCTAGTGGAGCAAACTTGTCCACCGAGTTCACTCTTATCTAGACACGGATGTGTCAAATAAACCCGCACACGTACCAGGAAAGCATGTCAGTTTAACTTTACCTATATTTGAAGGAGTAGCTTTTCGTGTATGCTGTATTTTGACACTAGTGGAAATGCAGGTAAAGTATTTTTAGCGTCAAGGAGAGCTGCATCAAACCACTCTTCGGACTGAAGGCCACAAAAATAACAACGCTGACTCTGGTACTGTGTTTAAAGAAGAAGAAAACAAGACGCTAGTCTAGGGAATGGTTTAAAATGATAGAGAAATATACAGGGTGGCGCAGGGAAACGGGGAATTTCGAAATAACGTCATTTCCGTGAATAAATTCATAAAACGGGTAATTTATTAACGAAAGTGAATGTATTCAGTATGCCATTATTCACTATGTCTGTACAATCAAAATGTCCAAAAGTGTTTCTTTACTTTTTAAAGATGACGTCGGAAAGATGTGCTCCCATTCGGCGTTCACATTCTAACAGCCTGTTATGAGAACTCTGGAATGCGCGGTGTATCAAACCTTGGGGAATGGCAGTGATTTCGTTTTCAATGTTCTCCTTCAGTTCATGGATTGTTGCTGGACGTGTACGGTACACCTTGCCTTTAAGATATCCCCACAGGAAGAAGTCGTACACACTAAGATCAGGGGATCTCGCAAGCCATGCAATGTCACCGTTACGTGAAATAATGCGTTTTCCAAACAATTGACGAACTGCTGCCATCGATTGTCGAGCAGTGTGTGACGTGGCTCCTTCCTGCTGAAACCACATGTTTTCGAAGTTAAGATTAAGCTCGTACAGTCTCGGTGTAAAGAATGTTTGAAGCATTTCAACATATAAAGCGGATGTTACTGTCACTGCACTACCATCCTCACGTTCAATAAAATAAGGGCCGATAACACCATGACATGATACAGCACACCATATTGTGACCTTGGCGCTATGTAGTGGTCGCTGGTGAAACTCACAAGGATTGTCCTGTGCCCAATAACGAAAATTCTGTTTGTTCACGAATCCGTTCAGGTGGAAATGGGCTTCGTCTGATATCCATAAGTTACCAAGGAAATTCGCGTCCTCGTTGATTTTAGCCAATATCTGGCCACTAAACTCCTTACGTGACGCTGGGTCTCGTTCATGTAAATGTTGCACAATCTGCAACTTATAGGGATGGAAGTCTAATTCGTGTAGTATTCTTTGTAAGCTTCGTCGTGTAATCCCTAGATAAGATGCATGCTGTCGAACGGAGCGGCGAGGACTTCTCTCGATTGTAGCTCCAGCAGCTGCAATGTTCTCTGGGGTAAGTACCGTTGGAATGCCACCTGGAGGTTTCTTTTTCAAGGCAGAACCTATTTCTTCAAAATTACGTACCCACGTTGTAATCTCATGCGCAGATGGGACACGTCCATGACGTCCAAGCTGGTAATGCTGTCGAAATGTTCTCTGCGCGGCAGTCGCACTATCACCACTTTTGTAAAACGCTCTCACAGCTACTGCACGTTCCGCACCAGTCCAATTTTCCATTATTACCAAATGGCAATGCGTTCACATCAATTGTGCAAAGTTTCGAACATCTGCGGGCGCTACAGTGCTGCCAACTGTAACGTTCAAAATTTCCCGTTGCCCTGCGCCACCCTGTACAACTGGAAACAATAGTAATGTTACACTTAGAACATGATGATTACATAAACTTTCTGCAGATGGACAGTGAAACGTTCAATAACTTGTTTAGCTTTACTACCCACACACTTTGAAAAAGAAGACACATGTAAGCGAAAATTCATTCTCTTCTAATTATTGCTCTAAAACAGTTATTAAAACACCACAGTGTAGGAACATGTAGTCCACATCGTCCGTAAAAGAACCGGAGAACTTCGGTTCTTTTGTTTCATTCCACTTCCGCTTGTGTGTGACTATGCGTAAAATACTGATTTTGTTCATAACCTTTTTATGCGTAATATATGGCTGGGAAAGATGATATACCTCTGTCATTCTGGTAATTGCCAGAACTATTTTGTTTTTATACTTGACCACAGTTCCCATGGTATGGGAATTCACTATATAATGAGATAAATTCTAATAAAACAATTTTCCAGGAATATAAACATATAAAGCGAAACATGGTCACGAATGACATCCGCCATCTTGTTACATTTTCCGTCAAGCAAAATTTCTGAGAAACACGTCAAACACGATTTATGCTTGACAAACACGTCAAATAGCACCGTTCACGGTCAGATATTTGAAAAGCGTGGTTAAGTTTGATGACAAAATTTTTGATCGTTTACGGGGGCTTAACACTTAAAAATAAACACTAGCAGATGATAGGTTGAGATGATCAATATATCCTCATTTTATCATCAAGACGTGCACACTATTCGATTCAGTGCTACAGGGTGGTCAGCTGCCCCTACCGCTGTCGTTTTATGCAACCCGCAATTTACTATCTAGCCTTCAAAAACCACGCGTAAGATTTACAAACACTATCGTTCGCTTCGCACAAACTATTAGTCGCACAGAAAAATGAACTGGACCTGATTTGTCAGCAATTGATGCAGTTAAATTTTGTTGTGGGATCCGTTTTCGCTCGAGGCCACGGTTTTCGAGTTATGCAAGAAAAAGGTGCAAAAGTGACCTTCAGACGCACCCCCGCTTCGACATTAAGCCCCCCTCCCCCCCCCCCCCCCCAGTCAGGATTTCTAGTACGTTGTTCATGGCACTCCCTCTTACCAGTGTGGCAAAATTGGGGACTGCACGAACTATCCTGCTATTCGACCTTTTTTGGTCTCTACTGATTGCTCTATTACGCCACCATCACAGTCCGCTATTTCATTAACATTATTACTGTAAACGTATCCTTGAGGATAATGAAAGAAAAACTACTTTTTTTAAACGCTACGCTAAATCTAATAAGCTGTCAATTCGAGCCAAACGTAACCCTTACAAGCACACTAGTTTCGTAGTCTGTGGGCCTGACAGACATCGATGTAATTGTTTATTTTATGTCGTTAAAATTCGCAAAATTGTCAGGTGAAATTGATACAAACTTCAATTTTACAATTTGTAAGCCCTCGTCTAATTCGGTGGCGTAATAAGGTTAGTCAGTGAAGACGAGGGGCCGTTAAACATTTTTTGCTTAACAGCCAATATTGACTCTGTGCAGCGATACGTCGGGCTGCTTATTGAAGGGGGAAGTGGGTGAGAGACGTTGGTGAAGAGGCGACCATGTTAACTGATAGCTCACCACTTAACACATATTGAGTCTATGTATTATAAGGTACCATACCAAATATTCTTTACTGAAAAAGAAAATACTATATTAGAACTACATGCTTTGTACCTGCTACATATAAGGGCTTAGCAGGTAGTTTTATTTTATTTTTTAGAAACAAACTTATTGGTGTGAACACCTTGGCCACCTTTCCTGACGATTAGTGTGGCCGCTTTTCCCGATCGGACGCCGTGTCAACGTTAATGATCCATAGAAGAAACTATTGAACTGAAAAAAATGTATCTACATTTTTCTTTCAAAAGACGTTGTTTAAATATTAACATTTAAAAAATTGTTACTGTCCGTACAGTTGGGATAACAAGAGTAATATAAACCACTTATCTTCATCAGACGACTCAACAACAACAAAAGTGTTTAGTAAAAATAAGGCAACAGGCTTCCTCTGTCAATCTTATTGACTGCATTGGAGATGAACACTGAGGTGACCAAAGTCATGGGATAGCGATATGCACATATACAGATAGCGGTAGTGCTGCCTGCACAAGGTATAAAAGAGCAGTGCATTAGTGGAGCTGTAATTTCTACTCAGCTGATCCCTGTGAGAAGGTTTCTGATGTAATTATGGTCGCACGACAGGAATTAACAGACATCAAACACTCAGTGCTAGTTGGAGCCAGACACGATTTCGGAAATCGTTAGGGAATTCAATACTCTGAGAGTGTCAAGATTGTGCTGGGAATACCAAATTTACAGGCATTGCCTCTTACAACGGACAACGCAGTGGCCGATGGCCTTCACTTCATGACCGTTAGCAGCCGCATTTGCGTAGTCGTCAGTGCTAAAAGACAAGCAGCCCTGCATGGAATAACAACAGAAATGAATGTGGGACGTGGGACGAACCTATCCCTTAGGACATTGCGACGAAATTTGGCGTTAGTGGGCTATGAAAGCAGACGACCGACGCGAATGCCTTTGCTAACAGCACGCCGTCCTCTCCTGGGCTCGTGACATTTCGATTGGACCCTAGACGACTAGAAGACCGTGGTCTGGTCAGCTGAGCCCCAATTTTAGTAGGTAAAGAGTTGATGATAGGGTTCGAGTGTGGTACAGCCGCCACAACACGGTGGCCCAAGTTGCCAACAAGGTACTGTGCAAAGCTGGTGGTGGCTCCATGAAGATGTGGTATATGTTTACATGGACTGGACTGGGTTCCCTGGCCCAATTGAACTGGTCATTGACTGGAAATGGTTATTTTTGGCTACTTCGACCTATGTGCAGTCATTCACGGACCTCAATTTTTATAGATGACAGTGCCCCGTTACTGGGCCACAGTTGTTCATAGTGGGTTTGGAAACATTCTGGACAGTTCGAGCAAATGATTGGCCATCCAGATCGCCCGACACGAATCCCATTGAACATTTATGGGACATAGTCGAGAGGTGAGTTTGTGCACAATATGCTTCACCAGCAACATTTTCCCAATTATGGATGGCTATAGAGGTAGCCTGGATCATATTGTTTTTACAAGGGACTTACAACAACTTGTAGAGTCCACACTACGTTGAATTGCTCCACTATGCCAGGCAAAAGGTGGTCTAATACGATATTGGGAGGTATCCCATGACTTTTGTTGGGCAACGGCCTTGCCGCAGTGGATACGCCGGTTCCCGTGAGATCACCGAAGTTAAGCGCTGTCGGGCGTGGTCGGCACTTGGATGGGTGACCATCCAGGTCGCCATGTGCTGTTGCCATTTTTCGGGGTGCACTTAGCCTCGTGATGCCAATTGAGGAACTGCTCGACCGAATGATAGCGGCTTCGGTCAAGAATACCATCATAACGACCAGGAGAGCGGTGTGCTGATCCCACTCCCCTCCTATCAGCATCCTCAACTGAGGATGACACGGCGGTCGGATGGTCCCGGTAGGCCACTCGTGGCCTGAAGACAGAGTGCTAGTGCCATGACTTTTGTTACCTCACTGTATAGATTCAGTAAGGGGAACCTTTCTTCCTTGTAGCGAAATCTCCTTGGGGGGGGGGGGGGGGGGGACAGAATCAGTGAGGTTAATTTAATGTTATATTCTCATAAACACATTGTAAGTTACTGTGCCGGCCGGGGTGGCCGAGCGATTCTAGGCGCTACACCGCGCGACCGCTACGGTCGCAGGTTCGAATCCTGCCTCGAGCATGGATGTGTGTGAGGTCTTTAGGTTAGTTAGGTTTAAGTAGTTCTAAGTTCTAGGGGACTGATGACCATAGAAGTTAAGTCCCATAGTGCTCAGAGCCGTTTGAACCATAAGTTACTGTCTAGTATGAGCAACTGGAAATGCATGTCACTGCTGTCGAACAATTAAAAAGTTGCTTTAAATGGATTTGTGGGTTAGACTACTGTCAGTTGTGCCTGAGATTCTAAAAGTAGCCTCTAGTCCAATACCGTCCAGTGGATCCCGTCTGCCATAGAATCAATCTACTTATCAACATTTTTGAGATGCTATATTCCACTGAAACTGATTCAACTGGCACACATATCTGCACTGGTAAGCTACTTGTGTCATGGACCAGTGTGGTGAGTGTTTGAGTGTGTGTGTGTCGGCTCGATGGAAATGGATGTTCAAGTCTGGTTGACACAGGTAAACGACCGTCGATCGCGACAACTCCGATCTGTAACTGCTAAAACAAACTCCTCGCTTTGTTTGGTTAGTTTCAGATACTATTTTTCTTTAACAGATATCCGCGTATCTATGGAGCAGCATGCCGAAATGTATAAGCGGCCCTCGCTTATAATTGAAGCAGTGGTGTTCGAAGGATGTCTGTCTTCTTTACTGCTACACACAGCGACTGCACCACTCGGTACCGCAACAACTCCTTTTATCTGAAACAATAAACCAAATATCTTTCGCGTGTTCGCGACGGGCTTATAAGCTTATGCGAAACTTGATAACAGTAGCTTTTATGCCCGGTTTGCAAATGAATGTTCAAACGTAGATAATATGATATCTCGAATTATTATAAGTTCCACCATTCAAGTCGATGCCACATTAAAGTCTTCCGAGGATGTTGATTTGTGAAATACACTCCTAGAAATGGAAAAAAGAACACATTGACACCGGTGTGTCAGACCCACCATACTTGCTCCGGACACTGCGAGAGGGCTGTACAAGCAATGATCACACGCACGGCACAGCGGACACACCAGGAACCGCGGTGTTGGCCGTCGAATGGCGCTAGCTGCGCAGCATTTGTGCACCGCCGCCGTCAGTGTCAGCCAGTTTGCCGTGGCATACGGAGCTCCATCGCAGTCTTTAACACTGGTAGCATGCCGCGACAGCGTGGACGTGAACCGTATGTGCAGTTGACGGACTTTGAGCGAGGGCGTATAGTGGGCATGCGGGAGGCCGGGTGGACGTACCGCCGAATTGCTCAACACGTGGGGCGTGAGGTCTCCACAGTACATCGCTGTTGTCGCCAGTGGTCGGCGGAAGGTGCACGTGCCCGTCGACCTGGGACCGGACCGCAGCGACGCACGGATGCACGCCAAGACCGTAGGATCCTACGCAGTGCCGTAGGGGACCGCACCGCCACTTCCCAGCAAATTAGGGACACTGTTGCTCCTGGGGTATCGGCGAGGACCATTCGCAACCGTCTCCATGAAGCTGGGCTACGGTCCCGCACACCGTTAGGCCGTCTTCCGCTCACGCCCCAACATCGTGCAGCCCGCCTCCAGTGGTGTCGCGACAGGCGTGAATGGAGGGACGAATGGAGACGTGTCGTCGTCAGCGATGAGAGTCGCTTCTGCCTTGGTGCCAATGATGGTCGTATGTGTGTTTGGCGCCGTGCAGGTGAGCGCCACAATCAGGACTGCATACGACCGAGGCACACAGGGCCAACACCCGGCATCATGGTGTGGGGAGCGATCTCCTACACTGGCTGTACACCACTGGTGATCGTCGAGGGGACTCTGAATAGTGCACGGTACATCCAAACCGTCATCGAACCCATCGTTCTACCATTCCTAGACCGGCAAGGGAACTTGCTGTTCCAACAGGACAATACACGTCCGCATGTATCCCGTGCCACCCAACGTGCTCTAGAAGGTGTAAGTCAACTACCCTGGCCAGCAAGATCTCCGGATCTGTCCCCCATTGAGCATGTTTGGGACTGGATGAAGCGTCGTCTCACGCGGTCTGCACGTCCAGCACGAACGCTGGTCCAACTGAGGCGCCAGGTGGAAATGGCATGGCAAGCCGTTCCACAGGACTACATCCAGCATCTCTACGATCGTCTCCATGGGAGAATAGCAGCCTGCATTGCTGCGAAAGGTGGATATAGACTGTACTAGTGCCGACATTGTGCATGCTCTGTTGCCTGTGTCTATGTGCCTGTGGTTCTGTCAGTGTGATCATGTGATGTATCTGACCCCAGGAATGTGTCAATAAAGTTTCCCCTTCCTGGGACAATGAATTCACGGTGTTCTTATTTCAATTTCCAGGAGTGTAATTAATGTTGAGTTATGAAATTTTGGGACTACGTTTATGTAGGTAATATATATAATATGTTGCAAGATCACTGGTTAATGTGAGATAAGCCATTGAAAATGTTAAATGCTGGCACATCGAGAACTCGTGTAACTGCCAGAATGTTGATTGCATTGTGGGCGAGGTTTATCCTGTTGGAAAACAGTATCTGGAATGCTGTTCATAAAGGGCAGCACAACAGACCCAATCACCAGATTAATGTACAAATTTCCAGTAGGGTGTGTGGGACAACTGTGAGAGAGCACATGCTGTCATATGAAGTCTCACTCTGAACCGTACCTCCATGTGTACGTGCAGTGTGTCTAGGACACAGACAAGTTGGTTGTAAGCCCTCAACCGGCCTCCTCCTAAACAACACATGGCCATCACTGGTAGCGAGGCAGAACCAGCTTTCACTAGAAAACGCAAGAGACCTCCCACCTGCCGTGCAATGAGCTCAGTCTTGACACCAGTGAAGTTGAAAATGGCGGTGGTTTGGGGTCATTGCAGTGCACACTGCAGGGCGTTTGTCTCGGAGCTGTCCTTGTTGTAACTGATTTGTGACAGTTCGTTGTGTCACTGCGCAGCTAAGAGCTGCTCAAATTGCCGCTGCAGATGCAGTACAATGCAGCAGAGTCATATGCTGAAAACGATGGTTGCCCCCTCTTAGTAGTGCCACATGGCTGTCTGGAGCCCAGTCTCCTTGCAGCCATACATTTTTGCGACCACCGCTGCCAACAACCCTGTACAGTGGCTACATTCCTCCCAAGTTTTTCTGCAATACCGCCGAAGAAACATCCAGCTTCTCACAGCCCTATTACATGACCCCGTTCAATCCCAGCGATGCGTTGTAATGGCATCTTTGTCTCCTTAAAGGCATTCTTGACTAACGTGACAGTCATTCTATGTCATAGAATAGATAGTGTTGACATAAAAAGACAGATGGACAGTAGAGTTAGAGAAACGATTTAGCAGAGAAGAATAAAACGTGGATAACGATGCTACATATCCAGGGTCCCTGTGCTCGGCTGGCACATAACTCAAAAACTGCGTAGACCCACTGTATCTCACACATTGTACGAGGGCAGTTCAATATGTAATGCAACACATATTTTTTCTGAAACAGGGGTTGTTTTAGTCAGCATTGAAATACACCAGGTTATTCCCAAATCTTTTAGCTACACAACACTATTTTTCAACGTAATCTCCATTCAATGCTACGGCCTTACGCCACCTTGAAATGAGGGCCTGTATGCCTGCACGGTACCATTCCACTGGTCGATGTCGGAGCCCACGTCGTACTGCATCAATAACTTCTTCATCATCCGCGTAGTGCCTCCCACGGATTGCGTCCTTCATTGGGCCAAACATATGGAAATCCGACGGTGCGAGATCGGGGCTGTAGGGTGCACGAGGAAGAACAGTCCACTGAAGTTTTGTGAGCTCCTCTCGGGTGCGAAGACTTGTGTGAGGTCTTGCGTTGTCATGAAGAAGGAGAAGTTCGTTCAGATTTTTGTGCCTACGAACACGCTGAAGTCGTTTCTTCAATTTCTGAAGAGTAGCACAATACACTTCAGAGTTGATCGTTTGACCATGGGGAAGGACATCGAACAGAATAACCCCTTCAGCGTCCCAGAAGACTGTAACCGTGACTTTACCGGCTGAGGGTATGGCTTTAAACTTTTTCTTGGTAGGGGAGTGGGTGTGGCGCCACTCCATTGATTGCCGTTTTGTTTCAGGTTCGAAGTGATGAACCCATGTTTCATCGCCTGTAACAATCTTTGACAAGAAATTGTCACCCTCAGCCACATGACGAGCAAGCAATTCCGCACAGATGGTTCTCCTTTGCTCTTTATGGTGTTCGGTTAGACAACGAGGGACCCAGCGGGAACAAACCTTTGAATATCCCAACTGGTGAACAATTGTGACAGCACTACCAACAGAAATGAGTTGTTTGATGGTGATCCGTCGATCATCTCGAACGAGTGTGTTCGCACGCTCCGCCATTGCAGGAGTCACAGCTGTGCACGGCCGGCCCGCACGCGGGAGATCAGACAGTCTTGCTTGACCTTGCGGCGATGATGACACACGCTTTGCCCAACGACTCACCGTGCTTTTGTCCACTGCCAGATCACCGTAGACATTCTGCAAGCGCCTATGAATATCTGAGATGCCCTGGTTTTCCGCCAAAAGAAACTCGATCACTGCCCGTTGTTTGCAACGCACATCCGTTACAGACGCCATTTTAACAGCTCCGTACAGCGCTGCCACCTGTCGGAAGTCAATGAAACTATACGAGACGAAGCGAGAATGTTTGAAAATATTCCACAAGAAATTTCCGGTTTTTTCAACCAAAATTGGCAGAGAAAAAAAATGTGTTGCATTACTTATTGAACTGCCCTCGTATGAGTCCCAAAGAGGGTTTTGTTAATTTTACTATTATAGTTCAGCACAAAATCATCTAATAAGCAATCACAACACAGTCATAATATAGTGCAATAAATGTTTATTGTAACATAGACTACAGCATAAACACTGACGATCGTTACAGCATGTATTTAAAGCAAACGTTATTTCGTGCAACTGACACGAAATTTGAATAGATTTCAGATGTAGGAACATGCATACCAACTTTCATTTGTCACACAACTCCTTCTTGGTGTTGCGATTTTTTTCCGCCAGTGTATATACTTGTCAGTCTTTCTGTGGTGTCAGTAGATATTAGGAGATGCGTGTAAAAACTGAAGCACCATATCCTATTAAAAGAAAAATTACCAAGTGTAAAAAATTTTAAAAAATCTTACATTGGCAAATTGCTTGGTCTTCATTGAGATAGTCACACTGTGTCATAGAATAGAGGATGTTGACATGAAAAAGGCAGATGAGCAGTAGAGTTAGGGAAACGATTTAGCCAAGAGGAATGAAGAATGGATAACGATACTACATGTCCAGGGGCTGTGTGCTCACCTAGCACATAACTCAATAACTGTGTAGACCCATTGTATCTCGCACAGTGTGTGAGCCCCAAAGAGGGTTTTGTTAATTTTACTATTATATTTCAGCACAAAATCATGTAACAAGCAATCACAGCACAGTCATAATATAGTGCAATAAATTTTTATTGCGACATAGGCCAAGGCATAAACATTGTGTCAACAAGTGAATGTGATACAGCGTAAGTACTGTGATAATGGTTTATTTGCCAAAATAATGTTTTTAAATTCTCCCTCAGGAGCATATTTGGAGCATATTTTTTTTTCTTTTTCTGTCACACTTTACTTCATCTGGTGTGGTATTCCTCGTTCTCCTAGTTAACCATCCTGTGATGCTTTTTACTCCCAATGACATTCTCATCTTTTTTTTTTTACTTTTACATTTTCTGGCCACTGTCTCCCTTAATTCAATAGCCAATTAAAAATTGTGCGTGTTTTCAACAGAAGCAAATATTATTTTCCATTTTCATACTAGTTTTCGTAAATATAGTTGACAGCAAAAACTGAATACAGGGCTATTACAAATGATTGAAGCGATTTCATAAATTCACTGTAGCTCCATTCATTCACATATGGTCACGACACACTACAGATACGTAGAAAAACTCGTAGAGTTTTGTTCGGCTGAAGCCGCTTTTGAGGTTTCTGCCGTCAGAGCGCTCGAGAGCGCAGTGAGACAAAATGGCGACAGAAGCCGAGAAAGCGTATGTCGTGCTTGAAATGCACTCACATCAGTCAGTTATAACAGTGCAATGACACTTCAGGACGAAGTTCAACAAAGATCCACCAACTGCTAACTCCATTCGGCAATGGTATGCGCAGTTTAAAGCTTCTGGATGCCTCTGTAAGGGGAAATCAACGGGTCGGCCTGCAGTGAGCGAAGAAACGGTTGAACGCGTGCGGGCAAGTTTCACGCGTAGCCCGAGGAAAATTGGCTCATGCCACAACTGGAGACCGACAGCGCCGACTTCATCTTTCAACAGGATGGTGCTCCACCGCACTTCCATCATGATGTTCGGCATTTCTTAAACAGGAGATTGGAAAACCGATGGATCGGTCGTGGTGGAGACCATGATCAGCAATTCATGTCATGGTCTCCACGCTCTCCCGACTTAACCCCATGCGATTTCTTTCTGTGGGGTTATGTGAAAGATTCAGTGTTCAAACCTCCTCTACCAAGAAACGTGCCAGAACTGCGAGCTCGCATCAACGATGCTTTCAAACTCAGATGGGGACATGCTGCGCCGAGTGTGGGAGGAACTTGATTATCGGCTTGATGTCTGCCGAATCACTAAAGGGGCACATATCGAACGTTTGTGAATGCCTGAAAAACTTTTTGAGTTTTTGTACGTGTGTGCAAAGCATTTTGAAAATATCTCAAATAATAAAGTTATTATAGAGCTGTGAAATCGCTTCAATCATTTGTAATAACCATGTACTTTTTTCTTTAGAATCAAAAATTTCAAATAAATTAACATCATTTTCTATGTGTATATTTGGTCCTTTCCAGTTAACTTTAAACTGTTTACAGAATTTATTCAAATACACTATCGAAAATGAAAAGAGTTATGTCACGAAGCACCAGTCCGATATTTATTGAATTTCCTGGAACTGTTAAGCCCACCACAGCTATTAAATGATTAAACTTTCTTTCCCCAATTGTTAGTTTGAGGTGCACTCCCCCTAGGCATGTACACATTCTGTATTCGTTCTGCCATCAATACTGCTGGCTGGAGGCTTGTAACAAAGCCTTTGCATAATATTGCATCATCTCGTGTTAATCTGCTGGTATATGCCGTTTAGTTCTCTGGTCATGAGGACTATGACAGCAGGATTCACCATCCTTGTCACATACTTGTGAGCATTCAGCCTCCGTTTAAAAATTATCTAAGAGATCCTGTTGCCATACTCATGAGCTCCATGCATTGTGATTGCAGTCGATGCATAGATACATTTCTCGAGAACTGCTAGTTCTTGTGATGTTTCACCAATCGCCTACAGGTACACTGACATGGATCTGACTGCCACAGACAGAAGTTAGCTTCATCTCTGGACACCAAACCATACTTTTCCATGTGCCAGCTGCCTCTTGTTTATATCATGCTTGACTCTTATTGTCTGTGGTGTGGTATCAGTGATAATCAATGCATGGCTACTGAAACTCAACACTTAACCAAATCCTAGAGTGGCCTTTTTCTAGCCACACATTGTCATATATAAATTCTTTCCAGGAATCGTCAATATCTACACAGCCCTCTCTTAGGACAGCCTCTGTTAAGTAGTCCACCCCTCTGTGAACTTTTTATCCACTGTGCACGGTCAAGGTGGCTCCATTTACGAGGGTTGTCCAGAAAGCAAGCGCCAATCGGTCGCTAAATGGAAACCATAGTGAAATCAGAAACATTTTATTTGCAAGAGTTAGCTACACTTTCCAGATACTTCTCTACATAGTCGCCGCTCCAACTTAGACTTTTGTCGGAGCGTTATACCAAATTTCCTACACCATCATCATAGAAGGCAGCCGCCTGTGGTTTCTGATAATTCTCTACTCTAGTCTATAGCACGTAGCCTGTGCCCAAGTGTTGTCTTCGTATCCAGCGTTTCATGTGAACAGAGATGATACTCAGGATGAGCCAATTAGGGCTGTGTTGTGGGTGATCGAACACTTCCCATCAAAAAGGCTGCAGGAGCGTCTTCAGTGCCCCTGCAGAATGCAGCTGAGAATTGCCATGAAGAAGGGAGTGTGTGGCAGTTGTGTTAGGTGGGCTGCATTCATTAAGGCGAATCCTCTCAGTGGGCCCTCCTACTTGGTGGGAGACATCGTTGTTCTAGGCACCTTTACTCGCTCACAGTGCGCTCACAAATGAAAAGAGCATCTTGATGTGATAGTCGCTCATACTTAGAGACACTACCTAACACATCTGTGCAAAGCTTCATCGGGTTTTCACTGTGGTGTCCATTTCGCAACCGATCGGAACTTACTTTCTGGACAACCCTTGTATCATAGTGTAAGGAAAGTCGATTAGTTGTTTTTTTGGCTGGTGTGTTCTGTGTGGTAGAAACAGGTATGAACACAGTCAATATCTCGCAACATCTCAATGACCTACAAAAAATTATGTGGCTTAAAATGCTCATGTAGTTGATATAGTTTACGTAATACAGTTGTATGGTCCCTGTCAGTTAATTTCTTATGTCTGCTGGAGTATTGATTGTGTTTTTATTTATCCTGGTGTTCCTCTTTTTTAATAGTCCCACTGTCGGTTTGCCTACATTTAAAATCTGGGAAATTCTGTCTAATTTGCAACACTTTGGCTCCAAGAAATGTCTCATACGAACGTAGTTCTCACCGTTGTGTCTTCAAAGCACCCTACAAAACTCCATTAATTGATCACTTAGTGCTCTGAATATATAATCTAGCTTGCCATACATTAATTTCAGGGGAAACTTTTTGAGACATTAGACAACTAAGCATATGTTAAGATAATTTTGATATAGTTTCTCATATTAATGGTTGCATATTTATGATATGACATTCTGACATAGTTTTCTCAACTTTTCTGCAGTGCTGTTCCTGTTGCCATGGAGAATGACAGGAGTACTGATGACAGCAGTGATTTGGTTACCAACATTTCACCAGCTGCAGGAAAAGACGGCAATATTCAATGTACCACCAAGCAGGATGCATTCTGTGGAAGTGAAAGTGATACAGGGTGTCTTGTGCACAGGTGTGACGTCTGCAAGAAGGTGTTTGCACAGTTGGAGGACCTGAAGAAGCATTCACGCATGAAGAGATGTAAACTACTTCATTTGTGCAGTGTGTGTCACAAGACGTTCACAAGGAGTAGTAGTTTGAAGATGCATTTCCATGTGCACACAGGTGAACGCCCATACACCTGTTCCATTTGCAGCAAGACATTCTCAAACAGTGGCACACTATTGCAGCATTCACGGTTGCACACAGGCGAACGTCCGTACATGTGTGAGATTTGCAACAAGACATTCACACAAATCTCTCACCTGAAGCAGCATTCAGCTGTGCACACCATTGAACACTCATACACCTGTGATATTTGCAACAAGACGTTCACAAGAAGTAGTCATCTTAAGCTGCATTTGCAGTTGCACACCGGCGAACGTCCATACATCTGTCTCATTTGCAACAAGACATTCACACAAAGTAATCACCTCAAGCAACATTCACAGGTGCACTCCGGCGAATCTGCATATAGCTGTGGCATTTGCGACAAGACGTTCACACAAAATAGTCACCTTAATCGGCATTTGAAGCTGCACACTGGTGAACGCCCATATATCTGTGGCGTTTGCAGCAAGACATTCACACAAAGTTATCATCTGAAGCGGCATTCACAGATGCACACTCACAAGGTACCCTAAAGTTATCGTATGTATCCTAAGATATTCAGGAGCATCAGAAACTTGAAGGAACACTCATGGCAGTCTCATCTAAGGACACCTTAAACACTTCAGTTTTCAGACTAAGGAACGCTCATATAATTTTGATGCAATTCCATAGAGATATGCACTGCACCCTAGACTGGAGAAAAATGCAAAGGACATGTCAAAACCATCTGAAAAATACATTTGTAACTGCACAATAGTGAATACTGTTGATAATACCATTATATCTTAAGAAACTGAATACCTGAAACTTCTTTAAAAAAACCTGTATGGTATCTCACATATACTGTAATTCATGTCTGTCGGTCTATAGGTTCATGATTGGTAGTGATAAAGTTTTCATTATCACCTGTAAAATATAGTGTTCCATAATTAATGTGTTAATTGTTCGCATGTACATACCTGCAGCACTGGTAGACACTGAAATCCTTGCCCACAGTGCAGCAGCATGCCACTACAGCAACTGAAACAAAATGGAGTAGCTCATCTTCACTTTATCAACAAGTCACACCATTTTGTTGTCACTCTTCTCCCAACATGCTGTGGTATTTTGGCATGGCGATTGCAATTCATACCACAATTGTATACAGGGTGGTTCATTGATAGTGACCGTGCCAAATATCTCACGAAATAAGCATCAAACGAAAAAACTACAAAGAACGAAACTCGTCTAGCTTGAAGGGGGAAACCAAATGGCGCTATGGTTGACCCGCCAGATGGCGCTGCCGTAGGTCAAACGGATATCAACTGTGTGTTTTAAAATAGGAACCCCCATTTTTATTACATATTCGTGTAGTACGTAAAGAAATATGAATGTTTTAGTTGGACCACTTTTTTCGCTTTGTGATAGATGGCACTGTAATAGTCACAAACGTATAAGTACATGGTATCACGTGACATTCCACCAGTGCGGACGGTATTTGCTTCATGATACATTACCTGTGTTAAAATGGACCGTTTACCAATTGCAGAAAAGGTCGATATCGTGTTGATGTATGACTGTTGTGATCAAAATGCCTAATGGGCGCCTGCTATGTATACTGTTCGGTATCCTGGACGACATCATCCAACTGTCCGGATAGTTACGTTATTTAAGGATACAGGAAGTGTTCAGCCACATGTGAAACCAGAATGAGATTTTCACTCTGCAGCGGAGTGTGCGCTGATATGAAACGTCCTGGTAGATTAAAACTGTGTGCCCGACCGAGACTCGAACTCGGGACCTTTGCCTTTCGCGGGCAAGTGCTCTACCATCTGAGCTACCGAAGCACGACTCACGCCCGGTACTCACAGCTTTACTTCTGCCAATACCTCGTCTCCTACCTTCCAAACTTTACAGAAGCTCTCCTGCGAACCTGGAGAACTAGCACTCCTGAAAGAAAGGATATTGCGGAGACATGGCTTAGCCACAGCCTGGGGGATGTTTCCAGAATGAGATTTTCACTCTGCAGCGGAGTGTGCGCTGATATGAAACTTCCTGGGAGATTAAAACTGTGTGCCCGACCGAGACTCGAACTCGGGACCTTTGCCTTTCGCGGCCAGAAGTAAAGCTGTGAGTACCGGGCGTGAGTCGTGCTTTGGTAGCTCAGATGGTAGAGCACTTGCCCGCGAAAGGCAAAGGTCCCGAGTTCGAGTCTCGGTCGGGCACACAGTTTTAATCTGCCAGGAAGTTTCACATGTGAAACGTCAACCACGACCTGCAATAAATGATGATGCCCAAGTAGGTGCTTTAGCTGCTGTCGCGGCTAATCCGCACATCAGTAGCAGACAAATTGCACGAGATCTGGAATCTCAAAAACGTCGGTGTTGAGAATGCTACATCAACATCGATTGCACCCGTACCATATTTCTATGCACCAGGAATTGCATAGCGACGACTTTCAACATCGTGTACCGTTCTGCCACTGGGCACAAGAGAAATTACGGGACAATGACAGATTTTTTGCACATGTTCTATTTAGCGATGAAGCGTCATTCACCAACGGCGGTAACATAAACCAGCATAATATGCACTACTGGGCAACGGAAAATGCACGATGGCTGCGGCAAGTGGAACATCAGCGACGTTGGCGGGATAATGTACGGTGCGGCATTATGGTAGGAAGGATAATTGGCCCCCATTTTATCGATGGCAATTTAAGTGGCGCATTGTATGCTTATTTCCTACGCAATGTTCTACTGATGTTAATACAAGATGTTTCACTGCATGACAGAATGGCGATGTACTTCCAACATGGTGGATGTCCGGCACATAGCTCGCGTGCAGTTGAAGCGGTATTGAATAGCATATTTCATGACAGGTGGATTGGTCGTCGAAACACCATATCATGGCCCGCACGTTCACCGGATCTGGCGTCCCCGGATTTCTTTCTGTGGGGAAAGTTGAAGGTATTTGCTATCGTGATCCACCGACAACATGCGTCAGCGCATTGTCAATGCATGTGCGAACATTACGGAAGGCGAACTACTCGCTGTTGAGAGGAATGTCGTTACACGTATTGCCAAATGCATTGAGGTTGATGGACATCATTTTGAGCATTTATTGCATTAATGTGGTATTTACAGGTAATCACGCTGTAACAGCATGCGTTCTCAGAAATGATAAGTTCACAAAGGTACATGTATCACATTGGAACAACCGAAATAAAATGTTCAAACGTACCTACGTTCTGTATTTTAAATTAAAAAACCCACCTGTTACCAACTGTTCGCATAAACTTGTGAGCCATATGTTTGTGACTATTACAGTTCCATCTATCACAAAGCGAAAAAAGTGGTCCAACTAAAACATTCATATTTCTGTACGTACTACACGAATATATAATAAAAATGTGGTTTCCTATTTTAAAAAAACGCAGTTGATGTCCGTTTGACCTATGGCAGCGCTATCTAGCGCGACAAGTTTTGTTCTTTATAGTTTTTTCGTTTGACGCTTATTCCGTGAGATATTTAGCCCGGTCACGATCAGTGGACCACCCCTGTATGTGTACAAACATACACACAAATAATTAATTATCCAGCTTTATTTTTTCAATGTAATAATTAAAATTTTATCACAACTTTTTGCAAGTTGGGCTGGTATTGTGGATAAAGGAGACTTTTTGTGGCACACTTACGGCAATTCAACATTCCCCATTATCAAAGTAACCTGAGCCCTATACAGGCTGAAGGAAAACTCGTGCACTCAAAGTTCACAGCACAATTCCTCACT
This sequence comes from Schistocerca cancellata, assembly GCF_023864275.1. Lineage (NCBI taxonomy): Eukaryota > Metazoa > Arthropoda > Insecta > Orthoptera > Acrididae > Schistocerca > Schistocerca cancellata. The sequence continues at coordinate 53,388,116 of NC_064635.1, read as the reverse complement.
TACTAGCAATAAAGAAAGGTCTTTCACATGTCTGCATATGTTTCTGACAGTAAATGGACGTTAAAGATTGGCAATCTGGCAACAGTGTAATCACAGGTACGGCAACTCAGCATATGGCAGTGCTGTGCAGTTAGTACAGTGGATAGCGTTTTTGGTTAGTGTGCAGGAGGTCGAGGATTCAGGTCGGGATCGAGGTGTGTTTGTTTCTATTTGCTAAATGTAATCGGTGTGTGTGCAAGCTTCTTCATCTCCCAGTACTTACTGCAACCTACATCCTTCTGAATCTGCTTAGTGTATTCATCTCTTGGTCTCCCGCTACGATTTTTACCCTCCACGCTGCCCTCCAATGCTAAATTTGTGATCCCTTGATGCCTCAGAACACGTCCTACCAACCGGTCCATTCTTCTTGTCAAGTTGTGCCACAAACTCCTCTTCTCCCCAGTTCTATTCAATACCTCCTCATTAGTTATGTGATCTACCCATCTAATCTTCAGCATTCTTCTGTAGCACCACATTTCGAAAGCTTCTATTCTGTTCTTGTCCAAACTATTTATCGTCCATGTTTCACTTCCACACATGGCTACACTCCATACAAATACTTTCAGAAACGACTTCCTGACACTTAAATCTCTACTCGATGTTAACAAATTTCACTTCTTCTGAAACGCTTTCCTTGCCATTGCCAGTCTACATTTTATATCCTCTCTACATCGACCATCATCAGTTATTTTGCTCCCCAAATAGCAAAACTCCTTTACTACTTTCAGTGTCTCATTTCCTAATCTAATTCCCTCAGCATCACCAGACTTAATTCGACTACATTCCATTATCCTCGTTTTGCTTTTATTGATGTTCATCTTATACCCTCCTTTCAAGACACTGTCCATTCCGTTCAACTGCTCTTCCAAGTCCTTTGCTGTCTCTGACAGAATTACAATGTCATCGTTGAACCTCAACGTATTTATTTCTTCTCCGAATTTTTCTTTTGTTTCCTTCACTGCTTGCTCAATATACAGATTGAATAACATTGGGGAGAGGCTACAACCCTGTCTCACTCCCTTCCCAACCGCTGCTTCCCTTTCATGTCCCTCGACTCTTATAACTGCCATCTGGTTTCTGTACAAATTGTAAATAGCCTTTCGCTCCCTGTATTTTACCCCTGCCACCTTCTTTAGAATTTGAAAGAGAGTATTCCAGTCAACATTGTCAAAACTTTCTCTAACTCTACAAATGCTAGAAATGTAAGTTTGCCTTTCCTTAATCTAGCTTCTAAGGTAAGTCGTAGGGTCAGTATTGCCTCACGTGTTCCAACATTTCTGCGGAATCCAAACTGATCTTCCCCGAGGTCGGCATCTACCAGTTTTTCCATTCATCTGTAAAGAATTCGCGTTAGTATTTTGCAGCTGTGACTTATTAAACCGATAGTTCGGTAATTTTCACATCTGTCAACACCTGCTTTCTTTGGGATTGGAATTATTATATTCTTCTTGAAGTCTGAGGGTATTTCGCCTGTCTCATGCATCTTGCTCACCAGATGGTAGAGTTTTTGTCAGGACTGGCTCTCCCAAGGCCGTCAGTAGTTCCAATGGTATGTTGTCTACTCCTGGGGCCTTGTTCGACTCAGGTCTTTCAGTGCTCTGTCAAACTCTTCACGCAGTATCATATCTCCCATTTCATCTTCATCTACATCCTCTTCCATTTCCATAATATTGTCCTCAAGTACATCGCCCTTGTATAGACCTTCTTTATACTCCTTCCACCTTTCTGCTTTCCCTTCTTTGCTTAGAACTGGGTTCCCATCTGAGCTCTTGATATTCATACAAGTGGTTGTCTTTTCTCCAAAGGTCTCTTTAATTTTCCTGTAGGCAGTATTTATCTTACCCCTAGTGAGATAAGCCTCTACATCCTTACATTTGTCCTCTAGCCATCCCTGCTTAGCCATTTTGCACTTCCTGTCGATCTCATTTTTGAGACGTTTGTATTCCTTTTTGCGTGCTTCATTTACTGCGTTTTTATATTTTCTCGTTTCATCAATTAAATTCAATATGTCTTCTGTTACCCAAGGATTTCTACTAGCCCTCGTCTTTTTACCAACTTGATCCTCTGCTGCCTTCACTACTTCATCCCTCAGAGCTACCCATCCTTCTTCTACTGTATTTCTTTCCCCCATTCGTGTCAATTGTTCCCTTATGCTCTCCCTGAAACTCTGTACAACCTCTGGTTTAGTCAGTTTATCCAGGTCCCATCTCGTTAAATCCCACCTTTTTGCCATTTCTTCAGTTTTAATCTACAATTCATAACCAATAGACTGTGGTCAGAGTCCACATCTGCCCCTGGAAATGTCTTACAAACCTGGTTCCTAAATCTCTGTCTTACTATTATATACTCTATCTGAACCTTCTAGTATCTCCAGGGTTCTTCCATGTATACAACCTTCTTTCATGATTCTTGAACCAAGTGTTAGCTATGATTAAGTTATGCTAGTCTTTGAAAAATGACGTCATAAGTTACCACGGATGATGTGTTGCACATATATATGAAGGCTGAGTACAGAGAAACCGATCCTAGACACATACCAGGTATATTCATATTTCGAATGTAAAGTTACATACATCGCTGTTTCCTCAGTAGGAAGTCCTAGTATCCTATTCTTCAGTTGATCAATATATACCTCGACTGAAGGATAGGATACTAGTGCTGTGAAAGCAAAAGAAAAAGCGGCATACATAACACTGGCATGGAATACCTCAGTTGAAATATATAGGTTGTATCGTGTATTTCAGTTGATACTAATTGGCCTATATACGTCAACTGAAGTACAGGAACCTATATACATCAACTGAGGTATTCCATGGCTATACGTCACTTTTTCTTTTGATATTGCTAGCACTGCATCCTATCCTTCAATTGGGCTATACAGATCAACTGAAGAAGACGATATTTGGGCTTTCTACTTCAGAAAAAGCGATGTATGTACCATTACATTTTAAATACAGATATACATGTGTGATCTGAAGAATAAGTTTGTTTCCCATATTTCAGTTGACCTATATAGGATGCTAGTACTAGCAAAGGTGAAAAATGTGACAAAAGTGAAATTTGTGTCCCATACTTTGGCTCACCTATTTAAATGAACTGAATGATATGTCACTAGTACTAGTGAAGGCGAGAAAAGTGACAAACATAAAATTTGTATCCCATACTTCAGCTGACCTACATAGATGAACTGAGGAATAGGATACTAGTACTCACGAAGTCAAGAAAAGCAACAAATGTAAAATTTGTACCCTGTATCCTACTTCAGTTGACCTACATAGGATACTAGTTCTAGCGAAGGTGAAAAATGTGACAAACATAAAATTTGTGTCCTGTATTTCAGTTGACCTATACAGGTGAACTGAAAAATAGGAGGGCAGTAGTATACTAGCAACGACGAAAAAAGCAACAAACGTAAAAATTTTATCCTGTAGGATACCAGCGCTAGCGAAGGCGAAAAATACAACCAACATAAAATTTGTATACCGAACTTCTGTTGATCTGTATACGTCACCTGAAGAATAGGATTAAAACTTCATAGTTCATCTCAGGTACAGGATGCCAGCGTTATATATTTCACTTTTTTTGCTTTTGCTAGTACTAGTACCCTGTTCAGTTGTGCTACTTAGTGCAGGATATGAATCAACTCCAGAGGAAACAGTTAGTGGAAAAAACTCCCTGTCAGTCAAAGGTATCAGTCAAAATGTGTACACAAATTATTTAAAATTACAAGCGACAAACAGAATACAAATTCTATTAATTAATAACACAATCATTTATTTTCATTCACGATTTTAACGTTTTGATGCAGAAGATAACCGATTTATTATCCACGGCTCGAAAGTAAACAAGTAATATGAATGATTAAAATATGACGGAATTGGTCAAAGCCGATGAGTTGTATCCCATTCTTCAGTTGACCCGCAAATATTTTAGCACGAAATCAGGAACTAATCAAACAAAATAATGAAACAGGGGTTTAAAACCTTACATCACTATACCGTACAAACTGAAATTCGACTTGTGATGGGAATTGATGTATCAGGCAAAAATTTCATGTTAGTAAGGGAAATTTATTCAAAAGCAACATAAACTGCAATCACTGTTTTCACTAGTTACTGAGAAAACCAACGATAGAGTTTAATGTCTGCACGATTAGGAGTTTCAACACATGAGGGTAACACGACCAACTAGTCGCCCGTAGCACTTCAACGAATGACGTCATCTGCACGTCACGGCTCAAAGCTTACAGGTGGAATCGGACCCTTCGCTTGACTCGAATTAAGATCATCCTATATTAATTCGGTTCAGATGTAAACAGGTCCTGTTTTCGCCATAGAGCATTCCTTACTCATCTACTGCACGAACTGTTGTTTTAATTCTGCTTCTTGAGTCGGCATTTCTAGATGCATTACAATTCTGAGGTAATGAGCTTCAATTTTATTTGGCACTTCGTAACGCAATTTCGTACGAATGTGTTCTTTAATCACAGCCTTAAACATGTTTCCCCTTCACTACCCACGAAAGCTTTTCTTCCATTAACAAAGTGTACATTTCTTCTTCCTTTTCAGTGCACAACTTGAAAAGGTGCTTTTGCATTTTTTTTGTAGAGTTTTAGTTTGTGGGATTCGCATTATTGTCAGGACTGTTTAGATCACAACAGACATTAGTTTAACTAGATGGTTTCCTATTTACATCTAGTTTGTGGCCGAGAGTACAAGCGTGTTTTGTGTATTTGGGAAGTTATTTATATATTTAAAATCACAGCATATGTTTGTCTTAATTTTTTTGTATTCTTTCCTACTCACATTGAACTGCATCCTTCTGCAATGTTTCGTTGCTGACTACCAGTTAATTGTTTGCCGAAACCACTTGTAGTACTCAGCGAGCTGTCTGCATGTTTGTTGATGCCTTGAGAGCTCCAATGCACAACACTTAGTTTGTTAATTATTTACGCTATTTGGTGGAAGTCCATGTCATTATCTTGTTCATAAATTTCGGTTGTTTCTTTCGAGTAAATTTTCCTCGGTGAAAGTAAAATGTAAACTAAAGATTAAGCTGTAGGTACGCGCTATTAATTTCAATTAATCGATTAATCGTAATTATTCTGGTAATCGACTTTGTGTATATTCGATATTTCTTTCACCTCAATTTAATATTACATAAGTGATCATCATTCCGAGTAATTCTTCCAAATATTCCTTTTTTTTAGAAAAAACCTGTTTAGTTTTGATTTGCTATCTGTAGCTTGGGTATGGAAAGAAATCGGACTGAAGCGTAGTGTAGCGAAGTCTTGAGTTATGCATCAAGTCAGAAATAAATAATGGAATGAGGGCATTTGAAAATGAATGTCTCTATGATATGCTTTCACCAAAGTCTGTTACATCTGTCGTAATGTACACTACTGGCCATTAAAATTGCTACACCACGAAGATGTGCTACAGACGCGAAATTTAATCGACAGGAAGAAGATGCTGTGATATGCAAATGATTAGCTTTTCAGAGCATTCACACAAGGTTGGCGCCGGTGGCGACACCTACAACGTGCTGACATGAAAAAAGTTTCCAACCGATTTCTCATACACAAACAGCAGTTAACCGGCGTTGCCTGGTGAAACGCTGTTGTGATGCCTCGTGTAAGGAGGAGAAATGCGTACCATCACGTCTCCGACTAAAGGCCGGATTGTAGCCTATCGCGATTGCGGTTTATCATATAGCGACATTGCTGCTCGCGTTGGTCGAGATCAAATGACTGTTAGCAGAATATGGAATCGGTGGGTTCAGAAGGGTAATACGGAACGCTGTGCTGGAGCCAAACGACCTCGTATCACTAGCAGTCGAGATGACAGGCATCTTATCCGCATGGCTGTAACGGATCGTGCAGTAATGTCTCGCTCCCTGAGTCAACAGATGGGGACGTTTGCAAGACAACAACCATCTGCACGAACAGTTCGATGACTTTTGCAGCAGCATGGACTATCAGCTCGGAACCATGGCTGCGATTACCCTTGACGCTGCATCACAGACAGGAGCGCCTGCGATGTTGTACTGAACGACGAACCTGGGTGCACGAATGGCAAAACGTCATTTTTTCGGATGAATGCAGGTTCTGTTTACAGCATCATGATGGTCGCATCCGTGTCTGGCGACATCGCGGTGAACGCACATTGGAAGCGTGTATTCGTCATCGCCATACTGGCGTATCATCTGGCGTGGTGGTATGGGGTGCCATTGGTTAAACGTCTCGGTCACCTCTTGTTCGCATTGACAGCACTTTGAACAGTGGACGTTACATTTCGTATGTGTTACGACCCGTGGCTCTACCCTGCTAAACCGTACATTTCAGCAGGATAATGCACGACCGCATGTTGCAGGTTCTGTACGTGCCTTTCTGGATACAGAAAATGTTGGACTGCTGCGCTGGCCACCACATTCTCCAGATCTCTCACCAAATGAAAACGTCTGGTCAATGGTGGCGGAGCAACTGGCTCGTCACAATACGCCAGTCACTACTCTTGATGAACTGTGGTATCGTGTTGAAGCTGCATGGGCAGCTGTACCTGTACACGCCATCCAAGCTCTGTTTGACTCAATGCCCAAGCGTATCAAGGCCGTTATTACGGCCAGAGGTGGTTGTTCTGGGTACTGATTTCGCAGTATCTATGCTCCCAAATTGCGTGAAAATGTAATCACGTCAGTTCTAGTATAATATATTTGTCCAATGAGTACCCGTTTATCATCTGCATTTCTTCTTGGTATAGCAATTTTAATGGCCAGTAGCGTATAAATGAAAGTGTATACTGCATATTACAACACTTTATATATACGTCTGTGTGTACTGTTTTCTAATAGTCTCGTGATTGGCGATTGCTGAAGTGACAAATACATTATCGGAATAGGATCACTTGTATAATCTCCGGATAAGTCCAGGGACAGCTAACCGAGGAATAGCCTAACCACGGGTTAACTTGGAGTGCATTTTGTATGACGCCAATTTATTCCCTGATTAGTTATCCCCGAAAAGCGCTCCCGTCCAGTGCAGCCACAGTCTAATAAAATAATAAATACAGTTACAACACTCTTTGGTGCGAAAGTTGTTACCGTTTGACAGCCGGAGCGACCGTAGCGTTCCAAGCCGTGGTAAAGCAGTCACATCCGTCGTAAAAATGTTTGGTTTTAATTATCGCCTACTTAATTAACGGAAACGTTGTTGTGTTTTCGTGTTTCGTGCGTTAGTAAGTTACCACGATACATGCATTATGGTGAAATACATCTAAAACCAGCAGAAATCGCTTTGATTCAGTGATGTAAGCTACAACTCATTCATAAAGAAATACATTCGAATATGCCTAAATATGCAGCTTATGCCGCTGAAAGCAAGAAAAATTAACACATTTCGTCATGATAAGCATATATTTCTGTTGTCATCTGTCTGTTATTGTCATAGGCACTTTCCTTGACACTTAATAATTTTTTATTGAGTCCAAATGATTTGCTCTTTCTGACGTTTAACTGGACTTGCTAACTGGCGAATATTTCCTTAAATGTAATTACTTCTGCTTCAAAAGCGAATGTGTTGACGATTCTTTCAGTTTGTGGATGATTCAGCAACAATTGTGGAATTGGTTTCCCTGCGTTGAGAAACATTTTCATTGTTTTTGACTATTTATTATCACGTCTCTGTGGTTTTCCCTTTAGCTACAGTTTTGGGGGCTTATTTTATACGTTAAATAATGTAGATATTACATTCCATATAGGTTTCCTATATTCCAATCCAGTGATTTGGCTGAAAGTATACTGAACAGAATGCTGCTTTGTTGGATAGGTATAAGACGTCTTTCTGTAAAAGGTCAGGTCCTCTGGTGTTAACTAGAGAAAACGACATTATTCAGTAAATGTCAGTACATTACAAGAGAATTGTAAGGAAATTGTTCTTCATCTACATCTACATCTACATCCATACTCCGCAAGCCACCTGACGGTGTGTGGCGGAGGGTACCTTCAGTACCTCTATCGGTTCTCCCTTCTATTCCAGTCTCGTATTGTTCGTGGAAAGAAGGATTGTCGGTATGCCTCTGTGTGGGCTCTAATCTCTCTGATTTTATCCTCATGGTCTCTTCGCGAGATATACGTAGGAGGGAGCAATATACTGCTTGACTCTTCGGTGAAGGTATGTTCTCGAAACTTTGACAAAAGCCCGTACCGAGCTACTGAGCGTCTCTCCTGAAGAGTCTTCCACTGGAGTTTATCTATCATCTCCGTAACGCTTTCGCGATTACTAAATGATCCTGTAACGAAGCGCGCTGCTCTCCGTTGGATCTTCTCTATGTCTTGTATCAACCCTATCTGGTACGGATCCCACACTGCTGAGCAGTATTCAAGCAGTGGGCGAACAAGCGTACTGTAACCTACTTCCTTTGTTTTCGGATTGCATTTCCTTAGGATTCTTCCAATGAATCTCAGTCTGGCATCTGCTTTACCGACAATCATCATTATATGATCATTCCATTTTAAATCACTCCTAATGCGTACTCCCAGATAATTTTTGGTATTAACTGCTTCCAGTTGCTGACCTGCTATTTTGTAGCTAAATGATAAAGGATCTATCTTTCTGTGTATTCGCAGCACATTACACTTGTCTACATTGAGATTCAGTTGCCATTCCCTGCACCATGCGTCAATTCGCTGCAGATCCTCCTGCATTTCAGTACAATTTTCCATTGTTACAACCTCTCGATACACCACAACATCATCTGCAAAAAGCCTCAGTGAACTTCCGATGTCATCCACCAGGTCATTTATGTATATTGTGAATAGCAACGGTCCTATGAGACTCCCCTGCGGCACACCTGAAATTACTCTTACTTCGGAAGACTTCTCTCCATTGAGAATAACATGCTGCGTCCTGTTATCTAGGAACTCCTCAATCCAATCACACAATTGGTCTGATAGTCCATATGCTCTTACTTTGTTCATTAAACGACTGTGGGGAACTGTATCGAACGCCTTGCGGAAGTCAAGAAACACGGCATCTACCTGTGAACCCGTGTCTATGGCCCTCTGAGTCTCGTGGACGAATAGCGCGAGCTGGGTTTCACATGACCGTCTTTTTCGAAACCCATGCTGATTCCTACAGAGTAGATTTCTAGTCTCCAGAAAAGTCATTATACTCGAACACAATACGTGTTCCAAAATTCTACAACTGATCGACGTTAGAGATATAGGTCTATAGTTCTTCAGTGTCCCGTTTGGAACTTCCAGGGTCCTTAGGAAACCAAATAATCATAAATGTGGTGTAATTTTTTTAGTTAAGCCTAGTTTACACGATGACATTGTGTTGCGCCACTATTTGTGTGGAATGAGTTGCACGCAGGTGCTTTCATATATGACTGTAGACACGGCGACACCAGTATACACTTGAGTTTCATCGTTTTGTGGGTCCCTGAGTCGTGTCTGAAATGAAAGTTTTGGTAGCTGAACGTCACATGAGTTGTGCTGTAGTTAAAGCTTGTTGTATGGAATCGCTGCATAAGAAAACAATAAGAAACGTGTTTCGATTCGTGACTGGATGAAGAAAAGACGTCAGCTCGGTTGCTCAGCAGCCTTGCTGAAATAATTAATAATGGAAGAGCCAAGAAGTTCTTTTAATTATTTTAGAATATAACCAGAACTGCTCACGTTTCTTCTGAATAGAATTAATTGTGCGATAAGGAATAAAGGTACTTTAATACATGAGGCACTGTCGTCAGAATTGAAATTACATATCATATTACGTGCATTACAATCGAGAACAATCGGCATGCTATAAGATACAGTTTTTGTTGGTGATTATGTTATTTCATTAATACCAATAAATATTAACATTAACAGTAATAATTACTAACATTAGCAACAATAATTATTCGAAACAGGCCACATTAAGAAGAGAATGGTTTGCAAACTACTCTCTTGAAGATAGATCTGTACAGTGGCACTATTTCAAAATTCTAACATGTGAATGGGGAGCAATGCAGCGACGTTTTAAATAGACGAATACTGAATAAAGAATGCAGCTTCCTGAATTTGTGTGACCTTCCCTCCTGTCAACAATATTCCTTAACAAAGAGTTGGCCAACTCGAACGATGGGATTTTAGCCTTGTAGACGAGAGCATTGCCACAGCTAGAATTACACTTGCTTGTATTTTTCTTAATTCAGTTGTATATGTGCTCCTTAACTCAATAAATTTTGCCCTGCAGCTCAGATATGTTATGATCGCAAATGACGGTCTCAGCGGCAGCAATATGTTGCTTATTTTTGTAATCAGCATCACTGAAATCCCACAAACAACTTTGCAAAGCATAGATATCGTAAAAGCGAACATTGTTCTCCGTTCCCCGCTTCATATTTCAGTTGTCTACACTCTACGAACACACATAACCTCAAAACTCACGCAACTAGTGTCGCCAAAGTTGAAACACGCCGAAAGTGTTCAGTTTCACCAACGAGTTGCGCAAACGTGCGGCGCATATATGCAGTAGCCGGTAGCGCAGTTGCCTGCAAACTAGTGTCGTCGTGTAAACTAGGCTTTAGTGTTGGTTTTTATAGCACTACATACACTTCTTATTGTAAAAAATCTATCTTGCAAATCAATATAAACATCAGTATTCACACTCACCTGATATCATATTCATTAGTGACCCTTGCTGGCCACTTGGGGCGCTGCTACTGCTGAGGGTAGCAAAATGTTATGTTAGACTGTGTTTACACTGGCAACAACTAACGAGGACTTTCTTAATATCGAACAGTGTTATGATGCCAAAATCTTTACTGGAGAAAGCAACGTTTAGGCCACAGCACAGAGGCCTTCTTCTGGGTCTAGCCAAAACATTGGTTTCTCCAGTAAAGTTTTTTGCATCATGACATGGTTTGTGTGGTGTCACCGCCAGACACCACACTTGCTAGGTGGTAGCTTTAAATCGGCCGCGGTCCATTAGTACATGTCGGACCCGCGTGTCGCCACTGTCAGTAATTGCAGACCGAGCGCCACCACACGGCAGGTCTAGAGAGACGTACTAGCACTCGGCCCAGTTGTACGACGACTTTGCTAGCGACTACACTGACGAAGCCTATCTCTCATTTGCCGAGAGATAGTTAGACTAGCCTTCAGCTAAGTCCATGGCTACGACCTATCAAGGCGCCATTAACCATTTCTAGAGAGAGTCTCACTTGTATCATCAAGAATGCTGTATACAAATGATGGATTAAAGTTAAGTATTCCAGCAGCTACGTACTTTTCTTTATAGCATTCATTACGTATCCTGTTTCAGACCTAAAGCAAGCCTGTGTGTGTAAACGCGTGCCTTTCGGTTACCCGTCACTGTGGACTGGCTGTCTTGTCAGTCCACTACAGTTTGATACTCAGAAAACTTTTGTGGCATTAAAAGGAGAACGTAATAATACCGTATCAGAATAATTTTCCAGCAGGTGGATAGTATATAATAAAATAAAGTACATATCTTCCGAAATTTAAACTGCACATATATCAGTCACCTACTGGGAACACAATCCACTCATAATACACTGTAGGGACTTTGGTTTGTGAGTAGTAAGAAAACGAAAACATAAAATACACATAACACCAAAGTATTTGCTGAACTGATATAGGTGTAAAATTGCAGCATAAACCGACAACATCGAGGTAGGAACTGCACAGACGTGCAGCTCAGTGCAGAGTGTCCACTTATGTAAACAGTCACCAGGTAGCGCTAGTGTACCAATACATCATTTAAGTTACACAAAAATCTTTTTCCTTTAACATACTCTGTGAATCCAGAGTTCACAGAAGAAATTTTGTATAACAAAGGGAAATTTTATTGGCATCGCCACAAAATATTAATGACTGGAAATTCTACGTCCGCTCTAACTTACCCAAAACAATGTTATAATGAGTTATTGACAGAATAATACTTGCATTACACTTTATAAGAGGAGCGAGATAACAACCCCTCCACAGGTGTGCCCCAGGGCTCTGTCCTCTCCGCTCTCCTCTATCTACTGTACATGGCAGATATGCCCTAACCCTCCCCCCCTCCAGTACACCTCCTGCAGTATGCCAATGACACCGCCTTCCTTGCCCTCGCTCCTACCATGCAATGGTCCCAACGCCTTATCCAGCATCACCTTGAGCTTTTTGCCGCATGGTGCAACCAGTGGCTCCTGAAAATCAATCCTTCCAAGACCCAGGCAATCATCATAGGTCGTACCACTCGCTCCTTCTGGCTCCTTGATTCCTCCGTTACTTTATTAACAGACCAAAAGTAGGGTAAATTCGAATGTCCGTGGTGTTTGTTTCAGGGTAACATTACTAATCGTTAACGAGATATCATATTTTGAAAAGTTCCAACACTGACACTTGCACAATGGCTGTGGTAGCACAAGCTAAAGAACAACACAAGTGCATACACTAATTATATGGATTCTCACCAGTAACGAGACGACTGACCATCATAGGCTGTATTCCACATGACAACCAGCTGCGGCAATACACATTTCCAGTCTGGTATGGAATGACTGCTACACATGTGTTAGCATTTCAGCAGAAATGTCTGAATAGGCTGCAGCAATATGTAATTGCATATCATCAGATGTATTTGGTGTGTCCTTGTAGACAGCATCTTTCAGCTTTCCCTAGAGAAGAAAGTCTACGGGCATCAAACCCAGGGAATGGGCTAGTGAAGGTACAGGTCTTCTCCGTCGTATCCAACGATCTGGAAACAATTCTTGAAGACATTCTGTAGTACTTCTTGCACTACAGGCTGGATAGCCATCATGTTGGCCCACAGGTTCCTCCTATTCTGCAGAGGAATGTCTTATAGCATCTGTGGAAGATGGTCTATTAGGAAGCTGCGATACTTGTGGACGTTCATTGTTCTGTCTATGAAAAATGGGCCTATGAGCTGATAATTCATTACCCCACACCACACATTTACAGTACATAGATGCTGATGTTCTATCTGACGATGCCAATTGGGATTGTCATCAGACTAATAGTGCACGTTTCGATAGTGTACATGGCCATGATTGGTAAATGTGGCTTCATCACTAAAGAAGATACATAATACTGGAGTATCCTATTATAATGCCCATGTACAGAAGTTAACATGATTCTCATAATCTTTCCGTAAAGCTCTTGATGGAGCGACATGTGAGTAGAACACTTGCCTGTCTCATACCATTTGCTTGTGCGACTGAGCAGGTGCTAATGTGCGGATCAGCTGCAACAGCAGCAAGAACAATAACTTTCCCCTCTTCTGTCATCACTTGTTTCCTCTCATTACATTCTGTAGGTGTTACACGACCACTTTCATGTAACTGGGTGAAGAGTTTGATAAATAATTGCCGAGATGTTTGACATCCGTTTGGATATCTTGCTGCATACCACTACATAATAACAAACTGTATTCTATCTACACACATCAAGAGTGCGAAAATTTTTTCTGCATTGGTAAATCCCATCATCCACTCATGACCTATTGCTTGGACTGTCACACACCAACAGATTAGCAGGTCATAATGCTCTCAAGGAACACAAAAGCACACTGTAAGCAAATGTAACAACTTCATATCTAGCAACTATGGAGGCTAAATGGCCCAAACAAGTGTCAGTGTGGAATATTTTGAAAATACAATATTTCTCACTAACGATTCAACTAGAATCCTGCAATAATCACCACTGACACTCTAATTTACCCTCCTTTTAATTTGCTAATGCCAATAGCCATTGCATGTTTGCAGAAAAAATACACTTTGTGAGTATTATTACAATATGTTTACTGGCTAATAATACGAGTCCCCAATACCAATCCATTCTGTGAAAACGCACATCAGTTGCATTTTCCATGTCCGCAATATTTGTGGTGCAAGGTTTAGGTGATTCACACTGTTTAAGCCCTTGCAAAGGCACCCCTATGGTACTAGAGTGTGTTAAAGCAATAGAAAATGATGACATCTTAGCAAAATTCTGATGCTTTCAACCAAGGATACTGTAGGTATAAGATTTATCACAACACTACAGAGTATACACCAATAGAAAGAGAGAGAGAGAGAGAGAGAGAGAGAGAGAGAGAGAGGACTGAGCAGTATCTGCAACTGCAACAGCATAAAGTGTGTTTCCAGCAGGGTAGCCAAACCCTCTAACGCTTATGTGATAAGTATGTGTTGGACGTTACGATTTAACCACAAATCCACATCCTTTCTGGTTCTCATATATCTATGGAGGTCTGACAGTGCCCCATCTATGACATTATCATTGATGACGAAGCACAAATCAGCTAATATCGTAGTCAAATTCAGATCCTGATGCCTCCAAGAGGAGAAGGCTGTAGACAGGATATTACTAAATCTTCTCTTTTTTTTTGTTCTCTTGCAAGGCAATGATTGGGACAATTCATTCGGAAAATGCCCATTGTCCTTATTTGTGGTATTTTCGTCTTATAACCGTCTGCTGGGTAATTTGTTAAGGGACCACACATTTAAGATAGGATACGTGATAATTATATCTCACACCTATTAATCCAACTCGGTATAGGTCTCACACTGACGCGAGAATCCTATAATATGGTTCTATATGGTTGGTGGCCATACTTCGCGGCAGTGAATCTTTTGTTGCTTATGGAAATGCTATAACACACCTCTTACTAAACAGAATAATTTTTCCAAAAACGAATATGTGATGCCAAACTTGTTACCGGCAGGAATGATCAACATACTTCTATTACATGAATTCAAACTGGATAATGCTCTTTTCATGAAAACGCTATTGAGAATAGACATTCACAGCCAATGTAAGACAGGAGAGATTAACACTCGTACAGACGGATTTTTTCCTCTTTCTCTAACTTTTCATACACTGTTCTTGGTTGCTTCTTTCCAAAACTTGAATTGCTCTTTTAATTCTTCAGTTTTCTTTCTATTTCACTTAGCTTTTTTAACAAAATCTTCATCGTACTTTGTAAACGTTTATTAAGGAATAAAAACGTTAATTAAACATGTCTAACGTTTGTGTTAAGCATTTATGTTTATCTTCGATGTTTACATTTATGTTTAACATTTATGTTGTTGTGAAATGTTGTATTTTATTTATGAAATTGCCATAATTCGGTTTTCTAGTCATGTCTGTCGTAAAGAATCCCAACACATCATTCCAACATTTACTACACATTTCTTTAAAATTGTTGTTGTTGTGGTCTTCAGTCCTGCGACTGGTTTGATGCAGCTCTCATACAGTAAAGCTGCATGCCCTCAGGAAAAATTGCGGCTGTCGTTTTCCCTTGCTTTCAGCCTTCACAGTACCACAACAGCAAGGCCGTTTTGGTTAATGTTACAAGGCCAGATCAGTCAATCATCCAGACTGTTGCCCCTGCAACTACTGAAAAGGCTGCTGCCCCTCTTCAGGAACCACACGTTTGTCTGGCCTCTCAAAAGATACCCCTCCATTGTGGTTGCACCTACGGTATGGCTATCTGTATCGTTGAGGTACGCAAGCCTCCCCACCAACGGCAAGGTCCATGGTTCATGGGGGGAGGTCTTTAAAATTATCAAACATCAAATCTCCTCAAGAAAACTCATGGTAAATATGATTTAAACTTGTACCATCTTGTCTAAAGACATTTTACAAATTTAGATTGTCTCTGACTAACTGTTTACGTATTTTTGAATAAGTCTGAGCTAAGCAAAAGCAATCTATTCCTTTGTACCTACCTCTAGTAAAATAATCTCTAAAGATATCTTGATTTTCGAGAATGAAATCATCAAATACAACAACTGAATTTTCTTCACATTCATTTAATGGTATGATTTATTCATTATTTTCAATAAAAATAACAATTTTTTAATGAATTTTATCTTCAATGTTTTCACATCTTTTTATAAATTCTTGATATTTTGGTTGATTTAAGCTTTTAAAGTAAACATACAGATGATTAATTTTATTCCAGTTCAACCAACCAGGAGCTAGATTATGATTGTCATTCATTAATGTAGTCTTTCCACGTCCACTCAGTCCAATTATTGCACATCAAACATAATTTGGTAAAAGCATACCATGTTTGGTTTTCAACTTCTTCTCTGGAAGTCTTATTTTTGGCTCCCAATCAGTTTTGTTCATTTATAAAAAAATTTTTTAGTAGTAAATTAGTAGATTATTTCAACTGAGTGGTAAGCTATCTGTTCTGAAAAAACGATTGACTGTGCCAATATGAGATACTTATACTAACGTTTCACTAGTCAGTTTTTATTCAACTTTTTTAACTCCAAATATTACATCGAAAAATAATAAACTTTGCTGTGATGGAGAGATAATAGAAGTTCCTGTAGATCAGTATAGTTTGAAAAATTTTTTTTTTAAATTATTTATTCGACAAAGCCTAATATTCACATTAAAGCAGATGAAATTCTAAACAGAATTGTTATCAAAAGTGATGTAAAATTGTATATGGATATAGTAGATAGCATTGGAAGTTTGCTTGATTTTAGTAATCAAGTTGTTGAGTCTAAAGAAAAAACTGTAGCTAAAGATGTTCCTAAAATTATTCTGTTTGAATTGATCAATATAAATTTCAATCTCACTGATGGAATGTTTGTAAAGCATACTGATCATTTTCAGAAAGAAACTGATATTATCACTTCATTCAAGCCTAATGCCGAATTTGTTGGATCAATAATTCACAAACCACATTATCCTATAAATATTCCTATTTTTGATCCTAATCAAGACTTAGGAATAACTGTAACTGATGAAAACGATAATTTAATTGACTTTAATAGTGCTACTGTAACAGTTGAATTTGAAATGCCTTAATTAATTTTTTCCTTTAGGAATCATGAATAAAATTGAGAGTTATCAGTTTTGGTCCTTCCCTGTGAATGAGAAAACTAAAAATAATTTGAATGCTCCAAATAAGGATACAGAGATTGAAATAAATAATGGCGACGTGTGGCTTCATCCAAATCATGCATAATTGTACATGAACTTCAGTATTATTGGAACTGATGGAACAGGTTATCCAACATACGATGGGAAATCAAACAAGTGGTTTATCGATAATTACGTAGCAAAACTGTTTGACTTCATAACAGTAAAAAAAGGGAATAATATTTTATCTAGAATTGAACATCCTTTTATTTCCTCATCAGTTTTACTACATCTGACTTCATCTGTTACTGGCAAAATAAACTTAGAGGGACATATTCTTAACACTGGAAAAATAAAGAGTAAGAGAAATGAAGTCCTTCACCTGTTGTCAATGCCTGGTGGATTTTTTAAGGATTACAAAATAATTATATGGGACGGAGGTTTAACTGTAATTTTTACGTGCAGTTCGACTTCTGGAGACGCAATTCTTCGGTGAGCTGACAGAAATGATGGTGGAATTGAAATAAAAGACACTCTTCCAAAAGAAGGTAAAATTGTTGTAGAATCTATGGAGATTCGTGTTCCTATTGTTAAATATGAACCAAATAACGAGCTTGAACAACGAAAAAATATTCTGAAAAATCCTAAAATTCCGATCTCTTTTTATGAACTTCAAACTGAAGAAGTTGCTGGACTGAGTGGAAAGAACAAGTTAGATATCATGAATTACTATAATACTGTGGAGATTGATATGTCATATTTCGTATTTGTTATGTTTCAGAATCCTAGAAATAATCAGTTAGTTGACTATTCATTATTCGATCACGTTAAACTACAGCATATATATTTGAGAAACGGTAGAAACGAAATTTTCCCACAGGAGATGTGGAATATTAATCCACCAAATAATTTTCTAAAAGCATATGACGCATTTCTCGATTTTAAACGAATTACTCTATGTTGTGACAGACAGTTCTCAATTTTTCCGGCATTTGCAACTTTTTCAAATGTGAATCTGAAAGCGATACTTCTATTTTTGACATTCTGAAGACTGTAGAACGCACTGCAGAAGCACGTGACAGCAAGAGAATTACACAGAGAATAGTAAATAAAAGTGTCGGAGCTGTAGAAATCTCAGGAAAATTTGTTTTCATGTCGCTTGGAAAGCATCGAAATCGCAAGAAACCTGTAACACAAATAGGTGGTTTTGACAACGATATTTATGAAATGCAGATAAGAGGGGAATATCTGACATCACAAAACATCGTTACAGTTATGCCTGAGCAATTTGGCATCGAAGGTAGCGCTTCGTCAATGCAAAGAATTTAGAAAGACATTGGTTTCAAATCTGTTAAGAAAAGAGTTTTTAATTGAAAGAAGTGACATAGTAGCAGCACGAACCACGTTCACTATAAAGATGCACAATACAAGAGGAGGAGGCAGTTTTTCAGTGTATTACTCTGATAAAACACGGGTGAACGAGAATCATTCCACGAATACTTGCTGGAAAATGAGTGATGGTACCGGCGGTTATAAAGTTCGCATAGGAAAATGTTCTTGGGTACTTATTCTGCATGCTGGCCCTTCTTCTAACTTGGTTGCTAACAGTAAACTTGTATTTAGGTGTAAGAAAAACAGTACTGTGTACCATTCGAAGATAAACGCTGTCACGTTCAAGAAGTGGTTCACTGAACAATTCTTGCCCTACCTGGCTTCGAAGTCGGTCGCCGATTTCAATGACCGACTTAGAAGCAAGGTATGGCAAGAACTGTTCAGTGAGCCGTGCCACTTACCGTTCAGTTGTTACAGAGAAAAGACCTAGTACAAACACTGGGAAAGGGGATCTTGTGCTCTGGCTGATAAATAAAAATATCAGTATAATCCCATAGAATTAATTTGTGCACAGGTTACAAGCTACGTGGGGGAAGCAACAAAACAGTCAAGATAACAGACACCGAAACGCTTGTGCGCGAAGCAATAGATGGCAGCCCCCTTCGGCGTGAGAACACTACGTGGGGCACGCTGAAAAGTTACAGAAATAAGACTTTGACAGGGAGGTGAAGATGAATAAAAGCCTTGAACCTATCATCCTAAATTTACAATAAGATAGTGTGGACGCGATATTACGATGTAGACGTCTTGGTTTTAAAGACTAATGGTTTAAAATGTTTCCGTCAACGTATCAGTTGCATACATACACTCCTGGAAATTGAAATAAGAACACCGTGAATTCATTGTCCCAGGAAGGGGAAACTTTATTGACACATTCCTGGGGTCAGATACATCACATGATCACACTGACAGAACCACAGGCACATAGACACAGGCAACAGAGCATGCACAATGTCGGCACTAGTACAGTGTATATCCACCTTTCGCAGCAATGCAGGCTGCTATTCGCCCATGGAGACGATCGTAGAGATGCTGGATGTAGTCCTGTGGAACGGCTTGCCATGCCATTTCCACCTGGCGCCTCAGTTGGACCAGCGTTCGTGGTGGACGTGCAGACCGCGTGAGACGACGCTTCATCCAGTCCCAAACATGCTCAATGGGGGACAGATCCGGAGATCTTGCTGGCCAGGGTAGTTGACTTACACCTTCTAGAGCACGTTGGGTGGCACGGGATACATGCGGACGTGCATTGTCCTGTTGGAACAGCAAGTTCCCTTGCCGGTGTAGGAATGGTAGAACGATGGGTTCGATGACGGTTTGGATGTACCGTGCACTATTCAGTGTCCCCTCGACGATCACCAGTGGTGTACGGCCAGTGTAGGAGATCGCTCCTCACACCATGATGTCGGGTGTTGGCCCTGTGTGCCTCGGTCGTATGCAGTCCTGATTGTGGCGCTCACCTGCACGGCGCCAAACACACATACGACCATCATTGGCACCAAGGCAGAAGCGACTCTCATCGCTGAAGACGACACGTCTCCATTCGTCCCTCCATTCACGCCTGTCGCGACACCACTGGAGGCGGGCTGCACGATGTTGGGGCGTGAGCGGAAGACGGCCTAACGGTGTGCGGGACCGTAGCCCAGCTTCATGGAGACGGTTGCGAATGGTCCTCGCCAATACCCCAGGAGCAACAGTGTCCCTAATTTGCTGGGAAGTGGCGGTGCGGTCCCCTACGGCACTGCGTAGGATCCTACGGTCTTGGCGTGCATCCGTGCGTCGCTGCGGTCCGGTCCCAGGTCGACGGGCACGTGCACCTTCCGCCGACCACTGGCGACAACATCGATGTACTGTGGAGACCTCACGCCCCACGTGTTGAGCAATTCGGCGGTACGTCCACCCGGCCTCCCGCATGCCCACTATACGCCCTCGCTCAAAGTCCGTCAACTGCACATACGGTTCACGTCCACGCTGTCGCGGCATGCTACCAGTGTTAAAGACTGCGATGGAGCTCCGTATGCCACGGCAAACTGGCTGACACCGACGGCGGCGGTGCACAAATGCTGCGCAGCTAGCGCCATTCGACGGCCAACACCGCGGTTCCTGGTGTGTCCGCTGTGCCGTGCGTGTGATCATTGCTTGTACAGCCCTCTCGCAGTGTCCGGAGCAAGTATGGTGGGTCTGACACACCGGTGTCAATGTGTTCTTTTTTCCATTTCCAGGAGTGTAGTAATGAGAACTTCTTAGCTTTTACTGATTAGGAATGTGTAGCCTACGAAGCAGTCAGACGATAATTTCAACGTATTGCCCAAGGAGAAGTTTAGCTTTTCCCGCCCTGTTGCGTGCTCTAACTACTCGCGAGAATGCGGCCGGATAAGTTTGTAAAATACTCCAATACTTCAACAACTAAACCTGTGTCATTTTCAATTCATGAGTCGGAAAGTGCCTTAAAATGAAAGGGAGGATTACCTGTCAAGATGTCGGTGGTAAGCCCCGCGGGATTGGTCGAGCGGTCTCAGGCGCTGCAGTCATGGACTGTGCGGCTGGTCCCGGCGGACTTTTGAGTCCTCCCTCGGGTGTGGGTGTGTGTGTTTCTTCTTAGGATAATTTAGGTCAAGTAGTGGCTAAGCTTAGGGACTGATGACCTTATCAGTTAAGTCCCATAAGATTTCACACACATTTGAACATCTTTTTTTTTTTTTTTTTTTTTTCTTTTTGTCGGTGTTATTCCACGTTATCCGTCAGCATTCCATCGTGTTATTCACAAAAGATGGTTAATTATTTGCTTGTTCAGTGGATCATAAATCCGTGCTTCCACTTTAATGTCGAGCGAATTAGCTTAAACTCATTATACCTGTTGCCACCGAAAAATACGTTAATATTCTAACAGTTTTTACGGTAGTCTTTTGCACTAGCCTGTGTTTATGCATATTGATTTACGTTGAAGTGCAGAGAACCACACCCACATACGCATATTACACACATTTAAAACCATTATATGGAGTAGAAGCAGTTGTCAAAAAAAAATAAATCGGGTGATCAAAAAGTCGGTATAAATTTGAAAACTGAATAAATCACGGAATAATGTAGATAGAGAGGTACAAATTGACACACATGCTTGGAATGACATGCGGTTTTATTAGAACAAAAAAATGGTAGTGTTTATATATGACATCATGCAAGTGACATAAGAAATATTTAAAATGTAAGACACTGGAACTAGTAGTCAAGGTGTTTAGTCCAACAATACATAGACATCATGGAATCAATACTTCAGAAAAATATGCATTATATTTAGGACTAGAAATATATCTTAAACTGGTAACATTATTTAGTTGTATACTGGTAATAGTAGGGACTGGTAATAATTTTTTTTGTGCTAGAAATGCATTGCGTTGTCTAGCGTTAAAAGGTTTTTTGTTTGCTTTTCACATTTAACCAAATATAACATTGATGTTGATAATTCATGGCAATGTTTGCCGACAAGATAAAGAATGCAACCTTTTAACACTAGATTGCGTACTCACGGCAGTTCTCCTTGGCCGTTTCTTGGTACGACTTGGAAAAAGAGAAAAATTAATGAATGATCGATGATGCGTCGGTTCTCGATTGTGTTTAGGAGACGTACGGATTGATTGCGTGAAAATAGTTTCTCAAATGACCTCTTAACCCGGATTGCTTTCACGCAATCAGACTCTTCAATGAAATTACCTAAGGGACCTATTTGAATAATAAAAAAAAAATTGGAAATGAATGCAAAACAGTGAAATTTTGTAAAAAAAGTTGTCAGATCGTAAATTGAGCACGTTAATGGTCTCCCAAATACAATCGACACACCGCGATAAAGAGCGAACCTGTAACAAAGTTCATTTAAACATAAACATTATTTGTGGTTAATTTAAAGAAAAGAATAAGCATAGATTTTCTGTACAGTGGAGGAAAAGTATATTCTCAAAGAAGAAAGGCGTTAAACTATAAACATTACCAAATTTACAATGAATACAAAACTTACATTTTTATGTTTTTCTCATACATGGAGCAGTCCAACAATCGCTGCTTCTGTATGTGTGATATTTTGTAAAAATTAAATGTCCTGGCGTGCGCGTAAGTATTTTTTATCGTCACAAAGTTTACAAAAGCGTTTTTGTTTTCTTGGTGATAACGTGGTTTTTCACACCAAAAGAAATATAACTTGTAGCGGTGCTACACAACACGTCTTAACAAGTCGGCAACCAAACATCAAAGGTAATGAAGTACATGTTAACATATCGGCGACCAGAAGTACAACCAACTATAAAGACTCTAGAATTTTCCTAACAAATGATAAATTGTTCTTTCTTCTGTTTCGCAGCTTCTTGCTATCAAGCGCTGCGGCAATGATTTTAAATATCTGCGCCCAGCGAGTCATAGTATTTAAAAGTACCTTTTAAACGCTGGCCGCGCGTCTTGGTATAGGCGCACATTATAAACAGATTTTGTTTCTTTACTCTCGCGTTGTCATGCTTAGTATCATTACAAACTGCAGCTCGATGGCTATCCTTTTCTCATATGCAAAATGTCTGAAATCCAATAATATCACATTGCTTCCCGCGTGAGGAGCGATGACTCCGTCAGGATCATCGAGACTCACGCGTAGTCGTGATATTATTGCTTTCGTGAAACAAGTTAGTATTACTTGCAAAAATTCTTTACAATAGATTTTACACATTACATCAAGCAAAGTGGTTAACATACAGAGTATCGGGTAAGTATATTCGTACGACTGAAATTGATAGTAATTTGTCCATTGGGTAACTACATGACAATTGAACTGTGCTCTTTCTAATGTATTGTACAAGGATAACAAATGTTCATTTCTCGGTAAAAGATAATGAAATTACGATAAAGATACGCATACATAGATACATTATACATGGCATAATAAATATAAAAAAAAACAAAGAAATAAATTACTTGACTTCGCAGGAAGTCTGGGTGCTGTGTGCACTCGTGGAAAAAATATGTTACAAAAAATTGACATTCTTGTTTTACAGTGACATACTACAGGAATATTTTTGTCGTTGTTTCGTCGAAGATTTCTTGCAGTAAATACGTAGCACTTTACTTATTTGTGGCTTTCATGACCTGCAAAAAAAAAAAATGTTTCACTACACTTGGGTAGGTATGAGTTGCACTGGGAGTGGTAGAACTTCGGGTATAAATGATAGCACTGCACTTGAGTGGGGAAATTGATTACACTTTCACAGTGGAGGAAAAGTAGGGCATCACTTTCACTGTGGAAGTTGGAGTAGTTGTCGGGGTGTGATGTTGCGTTGGAAATACGTCGTGGGTCAGGAACTGGAAGACTGGTTCTGCAACATGTTGAGCCGTATGGTGGCGGTCTCTATTTCACTTGACACTTGTCCGTGCTTCCATTTATGTTTTCGTACATGAAAAATACAGAAAAAAATTTGTATTAGAATGTGCTTACTTACTAATAACTTAGTCTAAAAGAAAATTGGATTAGGTAAGGATAACAATTGTTTATGTACATAAGGTCTCATTCTCTTAGGAATGCTTAGTTCTCATATTTATCTATTTTTCTGGTTTTACTTGGTTCGACACGTTTTCGTCATTACTCGGCCTGGTCAGTAAATTCGGTAGCTATTGTCAAAATCGAGCTTAAGACTCTTCCGATTAGTGTCTTTATAATTTCACAAGGTACATGAGTGCTTAATTCATTGCTTTATCATATTTTATTTTGAATGCATTTCAAACACATTTGGCATCCGCGCTCGTTGTGCAAAGAGAAATTGATTGTTGAGCGCTCAGCGTACACAGTGTTACGTCCGTTGGTCACAATCACGTGATAATAACTTGACAGTTCCACAACGCTAGCAGCAGTATTCTGCGAGAAGCAGAGCGTTAGGTGTCTACTAGCCGTGGTGTGAGTTTTTACACAGTTTTTCATCGACTCTGGATTACGGAAGCAGCCAGATGCGGCGACTCCCGCAGCTGTTTCGAAGAATGTGTCCGTGGAAAGGCGTACAGTACCGTTTGTGGTTAAGTACAACACTTCTGCACTTTCACTCTTCGGCTTTCTACATCGCGGTTTCGTGGTACAAGTACTTATAACATTACTTCACACGCGGTATTTCACGCGTGTCCTTGGAGTTATCACCTTTTCAGTTCACACGTTATTATTAATTCGTGTTAACATTTATTTGGTCGTCATGTTAAGGTTCACACGCACCACTTTTATACGTGTCCATTAATTACTTGTCTATGGTCGGTTCACACGCAGCAGCACATACGTGTCCATTTATTACTGACTGCATTATTACTACAAAGTACAGTTAACATTTAGTATACATATCATGTCTAAAAATTATTTACAAAGAAATATTTAGTCTGTGTGACTACAAGGCCTGACGAAAAGCGTGTCTCTTGTTCGTAGTTTGTGCTTCCAAGGCACTTTAGGTTTACACTTTGTTCGAAATCTTGTTATTCTTTTCTTTTTACAATAGTTACTCTTTTCGCAAGTTCAGCTCTTTTATTTTCTCTCTATTACGCCGTTAGTTTGAAGACATAGTCAATGTGGCTTCGTTTACGTGATGAACAGTTCGTGTTCAAACTACCATTAGGGAAACTGGGAAGCTTGGTGTTCCCTGTCGTGCAATTGCACATAACAAATCTTAATTGAACTCGCAATTTGCGGAGAATAAGCATAGCCCGTCGACAACCAATGTGTCACGACTATCCATTCGTATAGCCTGTATGTATCAATCATGCAACCAGCTCGTAAAATTCACTTCTCTATTGGATAAGGTAGGATGGTAAGGATACTGGTTAGAGGAAAACACAAAAGACTTTTATGGAGTGAAGAGTTTTGAAGGCAGAGTGTTAATGACGTATGATATGATGAGCTTCACATAAATTATTATCACCTTAGTTTTTCATAACAAATAGTATAATTAAATCGATACAGTAGTTTCAGTGTCGTCTGATCCAGCTCTCTAAACAATTTTCTATGCATATCTAAAATTACTTAAACCATGCATTAGCAGTGAACTGTGTCTGTTAACTATCTTCTGTTCCATGTATCGTAAAAATTGGTTTTCTAAAAAAAAAATCGTCGTATCTCGAGGACCTGAAATAGATATTTCTAGTACTAAACTAATTTATTTATAAATGATCTTTGTATTTCAGCTGCACTGTGCCGTAAAATCGTTATGAGCGTATACGGTTTTCTCCGTATTATAATAAAATAATTGAGTTGCGCACTTCTTTCCTGCTACCTGGATCGTTATTGACTTACTTGATTCTTATATGCTAAGCTGCTGCTTTTTGCCTGCTGCGTTTCATAGGTGGTCTCATAAAATTTGTTGTCACACACTCCTTATGCATAACATAACATTTACCTCATTAGAGTAAGCGACATTAATAATTTTTTTTTAACCTACGAGCAATCATTCTGGTCTGAATGATCATTTTAATTTATTTCATTCAAGAGGAGAGAGCTTTGCTATACTTAAAACTAGTGATAGCAGGTGGCACTTAGCACGTCCCTACTATAATATGTCAGCTCTTTCAGCTGTGGCCGTTCATAGCTCAATTAACTTAAAACTAACTCACATTTAAGGCAAATCTTGCTCTCCTACAATAAATGTGTTTTACTTAAGGTGCTCATATAAATTACTTATCTTGTTGTGGCAGGTCGACAGGGTGTTAGTCCTGTGCACTACTCTTACATACGTTGGTACTTCACACATAGTATGACAACTTATAGTGTGTGTGTATATTTTCTTTTAGCAGCTTAACTTAACAGATATTTTCAATGGTTGACTCGGTATTTCTTCAAGTCTGCGTGATGAAACAATCCTTTTATTCGTCCAGATACAGGGTCAGCTAATAGATAGCAACCAATGTGCGGCTTTCTTAAGATAATATATGGTCCTTCATACAAGTGCTGCCACTTGCGATTCTTATGATGAATCAAAGATGGTTTGAAGTGGGTCTTTAATAGCACTCGTTCATTTATACGATACGATAAGACTTTGCTAATGTGTTTGTCATGCGCCTTTTTTTCTTAGGTTGGCATGAGTTGTTAAAGATATGAGAGCTTGTTGGTTCCGCAGCTTCCCCGTGGAGGCATAAAGAAGCTACTAATGGTTTTCCGACTGGGGTGGAGCTGAAATGTCAGTTATTTTTATTTGACTAGTATTTTGCGACCTACCAGGTCGAAAATTTGCTTTCGTATCCCATACGACTTGTGCATCTGTTGATTGCGTGTTATTTGACATCGCGTTTGGTGCTTGGTTCGCCTGTGTGTAAAAAATAGTCGGATTTCCTTGGCTATTATAACCGGCAGTGTCAGGAAAAGCATCCGACGAATTGTCCTGACTATTGTTCCTGAACTGTTGGTTGGGTTGGTGAGAAAATGTCGCATTTTTCGGCTGTGAAAAATTTATTTGCTGAGAGGGAGTGAAGTGACTCTGCTGACTGTACTGTTGTGGTCTGTTATAATTGTTCCATTTCTTTCCCTTGTGACGATTTCCATTATTCGTCTTGTTGTTCTGGTACTGGTAATTACCGTTGTGATTTATCGGTGAATTACCGTATTGTTGCTGTGTGTTTTGATAAATCGGATTGTACCTATTCTGGTGTGGATGTTTGTTATATTGTTTTCCATTACGGCGGTTGAAACTGTTATGATTGCCGTAAGGCTGAGCGTTTGGTTGTCCCGTGTTATGTTGGTATGACATTCCATTGACGCAATTTGTTATGTGCTGCTGCGGAGCGGGCGGTCCATTATTATAATTATTCCGCGCGCTCGCACGCACATCCTCATAGATCATATCCAAATTGTCAAGAACAGAAAGAAAGGCTTCTAGGTCTTCTTCACTCACATTAACTAGTTTTTCTCTTATTGACACAGGAAGTTTTGACTTTAAGATCATGATTACATCTTTGGTTGAAATGGGCGTGTCCCAATACTGAATTTTACGTAGATATTTTTCAAAATAACGTCTCAAACCTCCTCCTTTGGTGTTGAAAGGTTCGGCGTTGTAAACCTCCTTTCGGAGTCTTTGTTGTATACCTGAACTCCAGAATTTATTCAAAAAGTGCTTTTCAAAATCTGCATAGGTGTGACATTTGTCTATTATTTCTGTACCCCAAATTGATCCTTCACCGTGTACATAGCCTAAGATGAACTGTATCCGCTGCCTGTCGTTCCATGATTCCGGAAAAGCACCTGTGAATGATTTTAGAAATACCATGGGATGTATATTTCGTTTTTCAGGTATAAAAGGCTGAAAAACTCTGTGTTTTAGCACACTCTCGTCTCGCATTAGTTCAACGAGTGTTAGTTGATCGGCATGACTACGTGACGTAGAAGTTTCGCCACGCGTATTATTTACTGTTGGTGAGAATTGTACCTGACACTCGGGATATTGACGATTATCGTGTTCTGGCGGTAGCGAATACTCACTTTGATTGTCACCTTGCAATTCCGTAACTTGTCGTCTCAGTTGATCTATATCATTGCTTAGCTGACGTTTCCATTCCGGAAGATCGTGGCTAAATGCTCGTCTGATTTCACCTAATTCACTGGTTAAAGTGTCACCAGAAGTACCGGGAGCGGTTAAGATTTCTGCTGTAGCAGATTTAACCGTACCCTTTAGTTCAGCGTGTACCTTGCTGACAATGTACTGTTCTTTGGATTGCATCCACTCTTCAAATTCCCTATTAAGTGTATTGCTTATACCGGTGTTGACATCTGCGATCTTTTTGTCAATATTGACATCGAATATTTGCTGAGCAAGGTCTTCGACTCGCTCGCCAACGTGGTTGACACTTTCTGTCAACTGGCTTACTCTCTTTGAAACATCACTGTAATGTTTCAAAGAGTCACTCGCAGTTGATTTACACACATCTATTTGGGCCTGCATATCTATGAACTTGCTACCAATATTGGTCTCGGCGGATTCCACCATCGAAAGAACACTATCAATTTTTGCGTGTACGCTTGCGTTTAGCTCGCTTGCGTAAGCAGTGGTAATGGCTTTAATTTTTTCCTCCATGGTGTCATTCGAATTTTTGATTTGTGCTTGGATGTCCTCTATCCTTGATTCTAAACTGCTGAACCTGCTGTCACTTTGATTCGCTAACTGACTGATTTGCGTTCCAAGATTGTCACTTTGGTTTGTTAACTGACTGATTTGCGTTTCAATATTGTCACTTTGGTTTGTTAACTGACTGATTTGCGTTTCAATATTGTCACTTTGGTTTGTTAACTGTGCCATGTTTGCTTCAAAACTGGTTTTCATATCAGCAAACAATTTTAGTATATCTGACAGCGAGCATTCATGTGACTGCGACGCGGTCTGTGGCGCCGACAGCTCACGTGTCGCTTCGTCGTCTGTTGTTCCCTCACTACGAGATTCAGGTTTGTTTACACCCGCGCGCGGTCTAAGTTGCCTTGGTTGCTCATCAGCCATCGTAAATTTAAAGTAGTTACACTGCACGAGCTAGAAAAGATAATTTTTTTTTTAAATTATGATTTTCACTTGTCAGGTGCGCCAAGGATTTCGCGTCCTGATTTCACAGATATTGCTTGCGCGTTATAAACATTTGAAACTCTGACACACGAAAATGCCAATATGGCAACGGGAGTGACAAAATAAATGAAAAACACTTATGGAGCACTGAAACTGGCGGCCATTGTGATTTACTAAAATGCACAACAATGGAATTCTTGCTAACTATTTCTAACTATTGTAAGCGAAATGATGTGATAGAGGCGGATCTAATAGCAAAAGGAAACAGAAATTTGGAAATTAAATTGCTTGAGGAAAAGGAAAAAAGCGTAGAGAGTGAATGTCACGAGCCGACTGAATGCTCGTACTCACATTAGTTGTCTTGCGCGCTGCTATTTATTGCTGTTGTGGATTCTTGCTGCGATTTTCTACATATGCGTCCTTTTTTTTTATCACTGGTTTTGGCTTCCAATTTTCTCCAGATGGTAGCATGAAAATAAAAAGAACAAATTAGTTTTTTAGTTAGGTCCCTGTTCGGGCGCCACATCTAGCGTTAAAAGGTTTTTTTTTTTGGGCTTTTAACATTTAACCAAATATAACATTGATGTTGATAATTCATGGCAATGTTTGCCGACAAGATAAAGAATGCAACCTTTTAACACTAGATTGCGTACTCACGGCAGTTCTCCTTGGCCGTTTCTTGGTACGACTTGGAAAAAGAGAAAAATTAATGAATGATCGATGATGCGTCGGTTCTCGATTGTGTTTAGGAGACGTACGGATTGATTGCGTGAAAATAGTTTCTCAAATGACCTCTTAACCCGGATTGCTTTCACGCAATCAGACTCTTCAATGAAATTACCTAAGGGACCTATTTGAATAATAAAAAAAAAAATTGGAAATGAATGCAAAACAGTGAAATTTTGTAAAAAAAGTTGTCAGATCGTAAATTGAGCACGTTAATGGTCTCCCAAATACAATCGACACACCGCGATAAAGAGCGAACCTGTAACAAAGTTCATTTAAACATAAACATTATTTGTGGTTAATTTAAAGAAAAGAATAAGCATAGATTTTCTGTACAGTGGAGGAAAAGTATATTCTCAAAGAAGAAAGGCGTTAAACTATAAACATTACCAAATTTACAATGAATACAAAACTTACATTTTTATGTTTTTCTCATACATGGAGCAGTCCAACAATCGCTGCTTCTGTATGTGTGATATTTTGTAAAAATTAAATGTCCTGGCGTGCGCGTAAGTATTTTTTATCGTCACAAAGTTTACAAAAGCGTTTTTGTTTTCTTGGTGATAACGTGGTTTTTCACACCAAAAGAAATATAACTTGTAGCGGTGCTACACAACACGTCTTAACAAGTCGGCAACCAAACATCAAAGGTAATGAAGTACATGTTAACATATCGGCGACCAGAAGTACAACCAACTATAAAGACTCTAGAATTTTCCTAACAAATGATAAATTGTTCTTTCTTCTGTTTCGCAGCTTCTTGCTATCAAGCGCTGCGGCAATGATTTTAAATATCTGCGCCCAGCGAGTCATAGTATTTAAAAGTACCTTTTAAACGCTGGCCGCGCGTCTTGGTATAGGCGCACATTATAAACAGATTTTGTTTCTTTACTCTCGCGTTGTCATGCTTAGTATCATTACAAACTGCAGCTCGATGGCTATCCTTTTCTCATATGCAAAATGTCTGAAATCCAATAATATCACAGTTGGGATCGATAGTCAATTGCTGGGGCATGAAAATATTTACTTTTGACTTATTGCTGGAAAAAGGATTAATAACGTCATTCGTCATGAGTCAGCTGTAGCAATGTTATGAAACAAGTAGAGTATATGTGGTCACATTCATACACACAACTGGGTAAAAAATGCAAGTATTAGAACAGGTTACATAACTAAGTGCATATAGTATATTAATATCATGAAAAGCTACTCCTGGAAAAAATATAAAGTGGATTATTGAGCTGAAAGAACAAATGTATATTATGCTGAAAAGTAGTAAACTTCGAATTAACAGATAATGAAATGTGTACTTAATATGTATGTACTCTAGCTGTCTTCCCCAAAACATTCAGTCATTATACTATGTGACATAAGACATACTGTCAAAATGAACTGCAACAAATACTTAAATAACTACATGTTGTTGTTGTGGTCTTCAGTCCTGAGACTGGTTTGATGCAGCTCTCCATGCTACTCTATCCTGTACAAGCTGCTTCATCTCCCAGTACGTACTGCAGCCTACATCCTTCTGAATCTGTTTAGTGTATTCATCTCTTGGTCTCCCTCTACGATTTTTACCCTCCACGCTGCCCTCCAATACTAAATTGGTGATCCCTCGATGCCTCAGAACGTGTCCCACCAACCGATCCTTTCTTCTAGTCAAGTTGTGCCACAAACTCCTCCCCAATCTTACTCAATACCTCCTCATTAGTTATGTGATCTACCCATCTAATCTTCAGCATTCTTCTGTAGCACAACATTTCGAAAGCTTCTATTCTCTTCTTGTCCAAACTATTAATCGACAATGTTTCACTTCCATACATGGCTATACTCCATACAAATACTTTCAGAAACGACTTCCTGACATTAAATCTATACTCGATGTTAACAAATTTCTCTTCTTCAGAAACGCTTTCCTTGCCATTGCCAGTCTACGTTTTATATCCTCTCTACTTCGACCATCATCAGTTATTTTGCTCCCCACAAAGCAAAACTCCTTTACTACTTTAAGTTTCTCATTTCCTAATCTAATACCCTCAGCATCACCCGACTTAATTCGACTACATTCCATTATCCTCGATTTGCTTTTATTGATGTTCATCTTATATCCTTCCTTCAAGACACTGTCCATACCGTTCAACTGCTCTTCCAAGTCCTTTGCTGTCTCTGACAGAATTACAATCTCATCGGCGAACCTTAAAGTTTTTATTTCTTCTCCATGGATTTTAATACCTACTCCAATTTTTTCTTTTGTTGCCTTATCGCTTACTCAATATACAGATTGAATAACATCGGGGATAGGCTACAACCCTGTCTCACTCCCTTCCCAACCGCTGCTTCCCTTTCATGCCCCTCGACTCTTATAACTGCCATCTGGTTTCTGTACAAATTGTAAATACCCTTTCTCTCCCTGTATTTAAACCCTGCCACCCTCAGAATTTGAAAGAGAGTATTCCAGTCAACATTGTCAAAAGCTTTCTCTAAGTCTACAAATGATAGAAATGTATGTTTGCCTTTCCTTATCTAGCTTCTAAGATAAGTCGTAGGGTCAGTAATGCCTCACGTGTTCCAACATTTCTACGGAATCCAAACTGATCTTTCCCGAGGTCAGCTTCTATCAGTTTTTCCATTCGTCTGTAAAGAATTCGCGTTAGTATTTTGCAGCCGTGACTTATTAAACTGATAGTTCGGTAATTTTCACATCTGTCAACGCCTGCTTTCTTTGGAATTGGAATTATTATATTCTTCTTGAAGTCTGAGGGTATTTCACCTGTCTCATACATTTTGCTCAACAGATGGTAGACTTTTGTCATGACTGGCTCTCCCAAGGCTGTCAGTCGTTCTAATGGAATGTTGTCTACTCCCGGGGCCTTGTTTCGACTCAGGTCTTTCAGTGCTCTATCAAACTCTTCACGCAGTACCATATCTCCCATTTCATCTTCATCTACGTCCTCTTCCCTTTCTGTAACATTGCCCTCAAGTATATCGCCCTTGTATAGTCCCTCTATATACTCCTTCCACCTTTCTGCTTTCCCTTCTTTGCTTAGAACTGGGTTTCCATCTGAGCTATTGATATTCATACAAGTGGTTGTCTTTTCTCCAAAGGTCTCTTTAATTTTCCTGTAGGCAGTATCTATCTTACCCCTAGTGAGATAAGCCTCTACATCCTTACATTTGTCCTCTAGCCATCCCTGCTTAGCCATTTTGCACTTCCTGTCGATCTCATTTTTGAGACGTTTGTATTCCTTTTTGCCTGCTTCATTTACTGCATTTTTATATTTTCTCCTTTCATCAATTAAATTCAGTATTTCTTCTGTCACCCAAGGATTTCTACTAGGCCTCGTCTTTTTACCTACTTGATCCTCTGCTGCCTTGACTAATTCGGCCCTCAAAGCTACCCATTCTTCTTCTACTGTATTTCTTTCCCTCATTCTTGTCAATTGTTCCCTTATGCTCTTCCTGAAACTCTGTACAACCTCTGGTTTAGTCAGGTTATCGAGGTCCCATCTCCTTAAATTCCCACCTCTTTGGAGTTTCTTCAGTTTTAATTTACAGTTCATAACCAGTAGATTGTGGTCAGAGTCCACATCTGCCCCTGGAAATGTCCTACAATTTAAAATCTGGTGCCTAAATCTCTGTCTTAATATTATGTAATCTATCTGAAACCTGTCAGTATCTCCAGGCTTCTTCCATGTATACAATCTTCTTTTATGATTCTTGAACCAAGTGTTAACTATGATTAAGGTGTGCTCAGTGCAAAATTCTACCAGGCGGCTTCCTCTTTCGTTTCTTACCCCCAATCCATATTCACCTACTACGTTTCTTTCTCGTCCTTTTCCTACTACCGAATTCCAGTCACCCACGACTATTAAATTTTCGTCTCCCTTCACTATCTGAATAATTTCTTTTATCTCATCATACATTTCTTCAATTTCTTCGTCATCTGCAGAGCTAGTTGGCATATAGACTTGTACTACTGTCGTAGGCGTGGGCTTCGTGTCTATCTTGTCCACAATAATGCGTTCGCTATGTTGTTTGTAGTAGCTTACCCAAAATCCTATTTTTTATTCATTATTAAACCTACTCCTGCATTTCCCCTATTTGATTTTTTATTTATAACCTTGTATTCACCCGACCAAAAGTCTTGTTCCTGCTGCCACCGAACTTATCAGGAGAAAGAAAACTGGCGTTCTACGGATCGGAGTGTGGAATGTCAAATCCCTTAAATAACTACATAGAATTTCTTAACTAATAGAAAATATATAAACTTCATCATTATCATTATCTGCAAAGAAAAACTTCATTTTTTATATTACCATAACTACATCATTATCATCATCTACAAAGAAAAACTTCATTATTCATATTACCATATTCTTCATATAACTATTCATCATCATTTATTATCATCTGCAAAAAATAGGTACTTCATGATTCATTATTCATATTACCATTTTCCTCATACAAATATTCATTATCATTCAAAACTTCATATATTATAGAGTTTCTTACTTCTAGCATATTTCATCACTAAAATTAACATGTGTAGTTCTATCTGACAGCCTGCAATAGTCGCCTCGTATTCTGAAAGAAAAATAATTAGTCAAGACTGCTATTATACAGTGTGTGTAGTATATTCTTGTTAATCTGATCCATTTACTCTTCATGACAAAGTATTGCATCTTCTTTCTTTCTTCCTGGTGGTAAACTTTCCATTTCATGAAAAAACAATGTGGTTGTATAATTTATTTCCTTTACATGGTATTGCTTCCTGAAAATGATGAATACGGATTAATATCTTGCATTTAAATCACATACCCATTAAATGAAAACTTGTTTCTAGTGATATAACTAATCATAAAGCATAGCGTGACAGAAAACTTAAAAGGTCAGAAACATAGACAGTTTTCAAGTGCAAAAATGTACACACAATGTAGCAAAAAAATCTAGAATAGTCAAGATATTGAGATATCATAAGGCAAAATGTCAAAGTCAACTGGTGTTTGTTATATCTTCAAGATTTCATAGTGCATACAGACAAAAATTCTACTTTCGGTAGTAAAACAATCATATATACATAATAATGAAAAATGTGCACGGTCTGATATATAATGACAAGAAAAGCGACCTGCTAACCTTACCTTGCCGGGCACTTGCCAAGAAAAAATATAATCATCATCAGTAAGTGGTCATACAAATATCTAGACATGGCATTACATTGTGATAAATCATGAAGTATGTTCATTCAGTAAAGGGTTTAATATTGAAAATATGGTAATTGCCCCTGGTTTTTCTGGTTCTCAGAGTTTCGACATGTACTACATTGGGGTGAGAAATGCTGCGAATTCTATATGGACCTGCGTATAGAAGCTCACATTTACTACATCTACTTTTTCCTCTGTTGGATAAATAATGTGAGCGTACTAATATCTTCTGTCCAATGTGAAAGTCACGTCGTGTACAAACCTGTTTTTGCTGTCTTCTCCGGCGCTCTGCGGCACGTTGGATGTTGTTGAGCGCAATGTCAACTATTTCATGGTGGCGTAGTCGACGAGATTTATGAAAAGATACTAACTCCTTAATTTTGTTGAGTGGTTCAACATTTTTCAATATAACAGTCGGAGATAACATAGTAGATTCATTTGGTATGGAGTTAATTACATCCTGGAACGAGAGTATGTGTGTGTCCCAATCATTATGTTTTTTATGGCAGTATATTCTACATAGTTTCCCTATTTCTTTCATCAGTCGCTTAGAAGGGTTCGAAGAAGCGTGATACCTGGATGTATAGATCGGAGAAAGGTTTCTAGCTCGTAACATACGTGTCCATATCGCAAATCGAAATTGTGGTCTATTGTCGGAAATTACTTTCAATACATGTCCTACATGAAATTAAAAATGTTTTACAAATGCATTCGAAATACGTAGATTTAGCAGCAGCTTCACGTAACGGAGTGAAGGTAACAAATTTCGAAGTGAGTTTAACAGCGACAATGATGTAACAAAATCCTCTATTAGATCTGGGAATCAGACCAAAAATGTCTACAGCGGCCATATGTCCCAATTTAATGGGTACAATGGGATGCAACGGAGGAATATGTGAAGTTGTGTCTGATTTAGCTTTCTGGCAGATTTTACATGACGCTAAAACTCGTCGAATACGTTTCTCCATGTTGGCAAAATAACAGTTCTGTCTCAGTACAAGAAAACATTTTCTGGCCCCATAATGTGCGTAACTTAAATGAGTATACCAAATTAATTTGTTAACAAGTTCGTCAGGAATGCATAATAACCAGTTGTTTCTGTCAGGGTGAGAGTGGCGAAACAGAACGTTCTTGCGTACAGTATAATGGTTTCTGATGGTAATATTACTCCTATCTTGCCAAAGGTGTTTAATTTCTTTCCAAACGTTGTCTTTGCTCTGCTCTTGTGCTATGTCTCGTAATGACGACGATATGAAATTTTCAAATGGAACTTGTTGAATATACAGGGTGTTACAAAAAGGTACGGCCAAACTTTCAGGAAACATTCCTCACTCACAAATAAAGAAAAGATGTTATGTGGACATGTGTCCGGAAACGCTTAATTTCCATGTTAGAGCTCATTTTAGTTTCGTCAGAATGTACTGTACTTCCTCGATTCACCGCCAGTTGGCCCAATTGAAGGAAGGTAA
Organism: Schistocerca cancellata; assembly: GCF_023864275.1. Classification (NCBI taxonomy): domain Eukaryota; kingdom Metazoa; phylum Arthropoda; class Insecta; order Orthoptera; family Acrididae; genus Schistocerca; species Schistocerca cancellata. The sequence continues at coordinate 53,351,855 of NC_064635.1, read as the reverse complement.
TGTTGACTTCGGTTCTTGTGTTGATATGCGACTCATTGCTCTACAGTACTAGCATCAAGCATCAACAGGTTAGTGTTCATCACGAACGTGGTTTTGCAGTCAGTGCAATGTTTACAAATGCGGAGTTGGCAGATGCCAATTTGATGTATGGATTAGCACGGGGCAATAGCCGTGGCGCGATACGTTTGTATCGAGACAGATTTCCAGAACGAAGGTGTCCCGACAGGAAGACGTTCGAAGCAACTGATCGGCGTCTTAGGGAGCACGGAACATTCCAGCCTATGGCTCGCGACTGGGGAAGACCTAGAACGACGAGGACACCTGCAATGGACGAGGCAATTCTTCGTGCAGTTGACGATAACCCTAATGTCAGCGTCAGATAAGTTGCTGCTGAACAAGGTAGCGTTGACCACGTCACTGTATGGAGAGTGCTACGGGAGAACCAGTTGTTTCCGTACCATGTACAGCGTGTGAAGGCACTATCAGCAGCTGGTTGGCCTCCACGGGTACACTTCTGCGAATGGTTCATCCAACAATATGTCAATCCTCATTTCAGTGCAAATGTTCTCTTTACGGATGAGGTTTCATTACAAAGTGATCAAATTGTAAATTTTCACAATCAACATGTGTGGGCTGACGAGAATCCGCACGCAGTTGTGCAAGCACATCATCAACACAGATTTTCTGTGAACGTTTGGGCAGGCATTGTTGGTGATGTCTCGATTGGGCCCATGTTCTTCCACCTACGCTCAATGGAGCACGTTATCATGATTTCATACGGGATACTCTACCTGTGTGTTAGAACATGTGCCTTTACAAGTACGACACAACATGTGGTTCATGCACGATGGAGCCCCTGCACATTTCAGTCGAAGTGTTCGTACGCTTCTCAACAACAGATTCGGTGACCGATGGACTGGTAGAGGCGGACCAATTCCATGGCCTCCACGCTCTCCTGACCTCAACCCTCTTGACTTTCATTTATGGAGGCATTTGAAAGCTCTTGTCTTCATAACCCCGGTACCAAATGTAGAGACTCTTCGTGCTCGTATTGTGGACGGCTGTGATACAATACGCCATTCTCCAGGGCTGCATCAGCGCACCAGGGATTCCATGCGACGGAGGGTGTATGCATGTATCCTCGCTAACGGAGGACATTTTGAACATTTCCTGTAACAAAGTGTTTGAAGTCACGCTGATACGTTCTGTTGCTGTGTGTTTCCATTCCATGATTAATGTGATTTGAAGAGAAGTAATAAAATGAGCTCTAACATGGAAAGTAAGCGTTTCCGGACACATGTCCACATAACATATTTTCTTTCTTTGTGTGTGAGGAATGTTTCCTGCAAGTTTGGCCGTACCTTTTTGTGACACCCTGTATATGACGCTAGAATTTGCTTTGCAGAAGTTGGTTATGATGTCTTGCTGATTGTTGCTGAGAGAATGGGATAGTGCGTCTGCTACAACATTTTGTGTACCGGGAATGTGAACAACTGTAAAATTAAATTCCTGTAAATAAAGTTTCCATCTGCTTCATCTGTCATGTGTAAATCTATCGGAAAGTAAAGACTGAATAGATCTATGATCTGTGTAAACGGTAGTATGTCTTCCATAAAGAAAATGCCTAAATCTGGTAAATGCCCATACAACACATAATGTTTCAAGTTCTGTAACAGAACAATTGCGTTCAGCAGGTGACAGAATGCGACTTGCAAAGGCGATGTTTTTAATTACTGTAGTACCGTCTTCTTCAATTTCCTGAAAATTGTGTATGCCTAAAGCGGTGTTAGAACTGTCGGTGGCAATGGAAAAATTTCTGGTAGGATCTGGGTGTGATAAAAGTGGTGCATCAACAAGGCATGTTTCAGATTAATCATTTCAGACTACTGGTTTTTCATGTAAAAGTGTGTCTCGGATGTCGTCAAAAGTAACAACATTTTCGTGAACAAGATTCTGTGTGTCAAAAGTATTGCTGACGTTGCTGGAAGATGCAACCTGTACTATATCTAGTCAAATTCTTTCTGACGTGCTGTTACTTACGGGAGGATGTTGTGGCATTTCGACTATTTGTACTGTTCTGTTATTTCTTCCTGACGTATTAGGTTTGGAATGATACCGACTGTCTGGTTCATTCATGATAATCTGTTGTTGCGGATGATTCTGCTGCTGGTAAGACCGACTGTTACGCTGAAAACTGTGCTCATTACTTTTACGTCTGTCATAATAATCATTGTTATATGGCGCATTGCGATAGGAATTGAAATGATGTGTTTTCTGTACGTGGTGATTTCCTTGTTGCTGTCCGTTGCTATTTGGTGAGGCCGACGCTATACGTGTAGGCGGCGAAACATTAAAGCTTGGTTGACTTTGCACATTACATTGTTGGTTAGGTATGCTAACCGGCTGGTTTTGTTGTTGTTGTGGGAAAAACCTCTATTGTTACCAAAATGTGTTTGCGATTGCTGATAATTTTGACGATACTGATGATTAAAATTTTGTCTCTTATCAAAATTAGGCTGGTATTTCTTGTCATTTCGGGAGTGTCTAATGAAAACTGTCACTTTCGGTAAAACTTTCTTTACTCATTCCTAATCCTAGATAGATCGATAGTTGGAGAGCTGTTTTGATAGATGTATAGGATAGTAAAAGAGAAGGCAGCAGTGCAGAAAACTAAAGATGGAATAGCACTACTACGGCTCGGGGCCCTGTGCACGCTACGGTACATATTCATCGAAGTGTAATGAATCCCCTGAGGTCACTTACGCGCTGCAGATAAAATTTTAGTTTCTGCATTAAAAGCAATGCCGGTGAAAGTGCAAAAGTAAATCGTTGTATCCAATCCAAAGGGTGAATCTGTGTTCTGTCATTCTTAAATACCTTAAATTTTCTCACGGATAGAAATTATCGTCTCTATACGTCTGAGCAGGTTCAGGATTACATGAGAATCTGTTTGTCTGTAACTGTTCGGAATCTAAATCACGTACTCTCTGTAAATTACCTAAGTTATACTGGCTGTGTGAGTGTGACAAATGTTCAAGATGTGGCATATGCTGTGACGTGTTAGAGGCTGAAACATTTTTCATTTTTGTCACTTCTTGCTGTAAAGATGACAATTTTCTACGTAATGTATTATTGGACGAACCTATCTCACTGATTGTCTGCTGTATGCTTTGGAATGCAGGTGTTTGATTAAACGAAACTGGTGGCGTATCGTCTGATTTGGTGTCATTGTTATTTTCGATAAAATCGATACGACTGGGCAATTCATCGTTTTTTTCAGTCAGTTCTTTTACCTGATCGTCATTTTTAGTGTCACAAACATTAATTTGTTTTTGGATTTTACGTCTGGTTTTGTTCAATTTCTTAACGTCTGATTTAATGGCATCAGGATCCTGTATTAATTCTAATTGTTTAAGTCTGTTGGCCACTGTCTGAAAGTCTACTGTGTGTGTGTGTGTGTGTGTGTGTGTGTGTGTTTTTGTTTTAAGATCGGAGATTTCACCATGCAGTTCGGTGTTCAACTGTTTGATAGTATTGATTTCGTCTGATACTGTAACAATGTCATTGTCTACGTATGTTTTTGCTTTCGTAAGCAACTTACGCTTATCTTCCTGTGTCTGTGCAGCAATTGTTTCCATGACTTGTTTCTTTACTTTGTTCTGTTCCTGTATGAATTTATGGTAACGCTTCTCACTGTTTTGTAAGTGGTGATTAAAACGTTCGTCAGTTTGGCTGTTCTGTTGTTCCAATTTCTTGCGACTTTCGCATCCACTGTGCGTGAAAGTTCTGCTGAAATTAATTTAAACTCGTCGCGTAACTGTGTTGTGTTTTCATAACATTGTTTAGCGACTGCACTAATTTTATCTCTAAGTAATTTCGCTGTGGCTGCATGTGTATTACTTAATTCTTGTGCAACAGATCTAATTTCTTCACTACTATTCTTAGCACAAGCCTTAATTTCCTCACGTAATTGTTCTTTAGTGTCATGACATTACACGGCAACGGCTGTAATCTGTTCATTACTCTGTTTAAGGTCCTCATTAATTTGTTTGATCGACCTGTAGTGTTTTTCATTCTACTGTTTGAAACTTTCATTAAGTTGTTTGTTCGATTAATTAAGGTTGTATTTTTCATTCAACTGTTTGAGATTTTCATTAAGTTGTTTGTAATTGTTGTCTTGTTTATTATTCGACTGTAAGAGATTTTCATTAAGCTGTTTATTCGATTCATTAAGTTGTTTGTTAAGTTGTAGCAATAATGCCATAACTTGATCCATGCCAAAATTAGCGACTCTATTTTCTGTGCTTAGTGATGGTGTATCTACATGTGTCACGTTTTGTGTAACCATTTGGTCATTGTCTGACTCACGAAAAGATTTGCTAAATGGATGTGCACTGTGACTCACTACATTGGAATCAAATAAATCTGACGTATGTTGACTACATTGTTCATTTTCGTTAGAAACATTTATCTGTTCACTGTGTAAATTTTGCAAATCAGGTGTGTCAAACTGGGCAGCGTTCATTGAATCGGAACGTGCCGTGTCATCAATTGTTAAATTTACTGTGGGCATAATTGAATTTGTTTGCTCATCATTAGGATTAAAATCATTACTAGTGGTCGGTACGCACTGATTATCTGTAATTAGAGGATTATCATTATGACACTGATTGTCGCTAGTATTATCAGTCAAATTATTCAAGTCGGCTTTTTCACTCATTGCACATCGCGATGTACTGCTAGCAGTTTTTCGCGGCATTTTCACAAGTCAAAGGTAAGCAAAAAATCAAATAAAGACAAAGCAAAAATGGAACAAATACAATAACACAAAAAGCAATAAATTGCCGATGATCTGTGAAAGAAAGAGTGACAAATTAGTAAATGCGTTGCGCCAGATGCAAACTACGTTACTGACTACTTCTCAGAAACTTCCTGGCAGATTAAAACTGTGCGCCCGCCCGAGACTCGAACTCGGGACCTTTGCCTTTCGCGGGCAAGTGCTCTACCATCTGAGCTACCGAAGCACGACTCACGCGCCGTCTCACAGCTTTACTTCTGCCAGTATTTCGTCTCCTACCTTCCAAACTTTACAGAAGCTCTCCTGCGAACCTTGCAGAACTAGCACTCCTGAAAGAAAGGATATTGCGGAGACATGGTTTAGCCACAGCCTGGGGGATGTTTCCAGAATGAGATTTTCACTCTGCAGCGGAGTGTGCGCTGATATGAAACTTCCTGGCAGATTAAAATTGTGCGCCCGCTCGAGACTCGAACTCCGCACAGTTTTAATCTGCCAGAAGTTTCATATCAGCGCACACCCCGCTGCAGAGTGAAAATCTCATTCTACTTCTCAGAAATTCACAAAAAAATACAATCCTGGCCGGTTGTCGACAAGTGTAACCTCCCAACAGTAAAAAATATAATTATGTAATTCACATTCAGTATAACTACCTAACAGTTTATTATTCCGTAACCTCGCAATGATAACGTGAATAACCTCCCAATAAAAAATGTGACTCACTTATACCCTTTCAATGATTAACTGACTGTGAATCTATTCTGGTAAATTTGGACGTCAGCCATGCTGCGTCATGGCCCTGAAAGATCATACTGAATAAATTGAAAATTCTTACCTCAATAAGGTTGCCGGATAACAATAGTACATACGCGCGAGGCTGCTTTTATCTTATACTACATCGCTCAGGCACCGCCATCGTTCCCCACGACCGGCCCAGCCAACTCCATACACACGACTGCTAGCTACTACTTACTCCCACTGCCACACAGTTCCTACTGCTGACAACACTGCTCTCTGGTCTGAGATTCTCTTATAGCTTACATATCGCAGGCAGCGTGTTAGCATTCCATCGAAATTACATCTGCTCGAGTGCGCTAGCAACTTCGACCATAAATATAATAGACTGGCCCTGACGTCATTTTTCGTGGCTCCATCATCTCTGGGCTGAAGTCACGTGGATGTTGGCAAAACATAGTTGTTTCGTGTTGCGCTTATGGCTGTACTCAGCGTTTTGTCGGGGGAAATGGCATTACATTTCACGCGTGTTTCTATGATAATGCAGATGCGTTTATTGAAATCTTCTGAAGTGACTTTTATATGTTTTTTACACTTGAAATAGAATATCACGTAAATTAAAGTGTTGAAAGTGATGCCTGTAAAGTCAGACTCATTTTACATTTTGGAAAGTATCTGTGATAATTCGGTTACAGAAGTAAGTATAATTGTTTCTCGTTCCTACTCATAGGTTCCCTAAGGATGAAAACCGAAGGCAGCTTTGGATACAGGCCCACAAACGGAAAAACTTCAAGCCATCTGCACATAAGCGCCTTTGCTCGAAGCACTTCGAGGAGAAGTGTTTCGATGGTTAGTTATTATTTACAATGTATATTTATAATTTATATTTACAGTTTCTGTCATTTTTAAACCTGATGTTTTTATAGGGCTAAGACTGGAGGGAACTGGCTAAGTAGTGATGCTATCCCCACACTTTTTGATTTTCCGGAACATATGAAATCGAAGAGGCCTAAGCTCCGTAAATCATATTTTTTTTAAAACTGATAGTTTAAACTTTTGTAAAAATAGTGGGAACTGAGCCTTTGAAGTGCACCTAAAATTGATACTCTAAAATGGACCTGCTCCGAAAGTCGGCAATTTTGGCATCTATTGTTGACATAATTCCCATATCCCATCTTCTTTTATAAGTGACTAGAGCTCGAAACGCGGCGAATCCAATGTTTAAAGTTATGACACGAGCCCACTCTTACTGTTTAAAAGAATTTTAACGACATTTTACTTTAATTGATAGTTTACAGTAATTTCGGCCCGCTGCCCACCAGAGTGGCGTTCGATGTATTTGTTAGATTTTATAAATGGTACTGTGAACAAATCCAAGTCAAATGTAGTTCTGGCATAATTTTTGACAAATAAAAAAAGTGATTTTTGTTGGAAGCGTTTGGCAGTCAATTGAAAAATGTGGAGAAAATACGATACAAACATAGGATGGCAGACCGCTGATTTGAAATCCCGCCACGTTTTGCCAACAGTCACGTGGTTTATGTTGGAGCCACACCAGCCCTATAGCTTCTGCACAGCAAGGCCAGTCTACTAGAATCTATGGTCGAAGGCTAGCAACTAATTCGTTAGTCATGGACCTCTTACAATGTGAGTGGGTGTCACTTGTGTCATACGTCTGTACGCGAGATTTCCACACCCCTAAACGTCCATAGGTCACTGTTTCCTATTGATAATGAAGTGGAAACGTGAAGGGACACGTACAGCACAAAAGCGCACAAGCCGGCCTCGTCTGTTGTCTGACAGAGACCGCCGACAGTTGAAGAGGGTCGTAATGTGCAGTAGGCAGACATCTATCCAGACCATCACACAGTTATTCCAAACTGCGTCAGGATCCCCAGCAAGTACTATCACAGTTAGTCGGGAGGTGACAAAACTTGGATTTCATGTTCGAGCCACACATCACGCCAGTAAATACCAAACCGCGCCTCGCTTGGTGTAAGGAGCGTAAACATTGGACGACTGAGCAGTGGAAAAACGTTGTATGGAGTGACGAATCACGGTACACAATGTGACGATCCGATGGCATGGTGTGGGTATGGCGAATGCCCGGTGAACGTCATCTACCAGCTTGAGTAGTGTCAGCAGTAAAATCCGGAGGCGGCACTATTATGGAGTGGTCGTGTTTTTAATGGAGGGGACATGCACCCATTGTTTTGCGTGTCACTATCACAGCACAGGCCTACATTGATGTTTTAAGCACCTTCTTGCTTCCCACTGTTGAAGAGCAATTCGGGGATGGCGATTGCATCTTTCAACACGATCGAGCACCTGTTCATAATGCACAGCATGTGGCGGAGTTGTTACACAACGTCCCTGTAATGGACTGGCCTGCACAGAGTCCTGACCTGCACCCTATAGAACACCTTTGGGATGTTTTGGATCTCCGACTTCGTGCCAGGCCTCACCGACCGACATCGATACCTCTCCCAGTGCAGCACTCTGCGAAGAATGGGCTGCCATTCCCCAAGAAACCTTCCAGCACCTCACTGAATATATGCCTGTGAGGGTGGAAGCTGTCGTCAAGGCTAAGGGTGAGCCAACACCATAGTGAATTCCAGCATTACCGATGGAGGGCGCAACGAACTTGTAAGTCATTTGTAAGTAGTCTGTTTATGTGTTTGTATGTTGGCAGTGCTATGTAGCGCTCTGGCAGTGCTGTGTGCACTCTGTAAGAGACTCTGTGGCTGGTCGGACTAGCTATTGGAGGTGAGCAGCCAGCAGTGATGGAAGTTGGGAGTGAGCAGGCAGCAGTGATGGAGGTTAGAGGTCAATAATAAGCAATGCTGGAGGTTTGCAATATTATCACGAGTGAACAGTCTGAATGTGTATCCTCCATGGAGGTTTATTACTGATGATTATATAATTTTTTGGACTGTTTGGCACATGATTAAGTTAAAATCTGCTAAATACATTGTTTGCTTTGTAACAAAATCTTAAGTTATTTGTGTAATTAATCTCTTATCAGTGGAATAATTCCAGACTTGCTAAAATATGCTGCAGTTAAGCCTCTTTGCAAGAAGGGGATAAAGAGATACCATCAAACTATCGATCAATTTCACTTTTGCCAGCTTTCTCAAAAATATTTGGAAAGGTTGTGTTCAAGTGGCTCCTAAAGCATCTGACTGCAAATAATATATTGTCCAATTCACAGTTTGGATTTCTTAAGGGCTCTGATATAGAGAAAGCTATTTACACTTACAGTGAGAATGTACTTAATTCATTAGATAGTAAATTAAAGGCTACTGGCATTTTCTGTGACCTGTCAAAAGCCTTTAACTGTGTGAACCATAGCATTCACTTAAGTAAATTGGAATATTATGGTGTCACCAGAAAAGCTGCAAAATGGTTTGAGTCTTATCTATCTAACACGAAACAAAGGGTGTCGTTGCGAAATACCTGTGCAGTAAGAAGTCAGTCTTCATCTGACTGGCAATTAATTACATGTTGTGTTCCTCAAGGTCCCACCTTGGGTCCATTGCTTTTTCTTGTGTACATTAATGATCTCGCATCTGTTACATTGCCAGATTATAAGTTTGTTTTGTTTGCAGATGCTACAAACATTGCAATAAGTAGCAAGTCAAGTGCAGATTTAGAAATAGCTGCTACTCAAATTTTCACTGACTTTACTAAGTGGTTTAAAGCTGATGTACTGTCATTAAACTTTGAGAAGACCCGCTAGATGCCTTTCAGAATCTGTAGTGATTGCCTTCCAACATGTGTACAACATATGAAGACATGCAGACCAAAGAGGATGAGAGTGTTAACCTCGATAATAAATTCAGTTGGGAAGGGCATACCACAGAACTGCTTAAGCATCTAAACAAGTTTCTATTTGCAGTGAGAATGATGTCACATGTAGGAGATATAAATAAAAAAAAAAAAACTTGCATACTTCACTTACTTTGATTCTATTATGTCATATGGGATCATTTTCTGTGGCAACTCATCAAACTGAGCAAAAGTTTTTAGGGTGCAAAAGTCTGTGATAAGAATCATTTCTGGTTTAAATTAAATAATATCATGTAGAAACCTGTTCAAGGAACTCTGTATTCTAATCACAGCTTCTTAGTGTATTTATTCCATAATGAAATTTGTTGCAAGTAATACATCTCTATTTCCAACCAATAGCTCAATTAATAGTATCAATACCAGGAATAAGAACAATCCACAAAAAGACCTAAAATCACATACCTTGGTACAAAAAGGGGTCCAATATTCAGGAATACACATTTTCAATAAAATGCCAGCAACCAATAAAAACTTGGTTTCAAATAGAGCACAGCTTCAGCAGAGTTACACTTTTTGATAGGCAACGCCTTCTACTCCATAGATGAATATCTTAACAGAGGCTGTTAAGCCAGCTTAAGTAAAAATATCAGTTAGATTTCAGTTTTGACTGCACTTGGTCACAACAGTTAACATTAGGTATTTTGTGAATGATAACTTTATTAATAGTGCGTAACAGTGTTTCATACTGATAGTGTGTTAATTGTGTAAATATTTGCTGTTCCAGTTTAGTCAATTGTATTCACTTATTTCGATATTGTCGTTACCAATTATCAGGGTAGTAAGTATTATATTGAAATGTTTCATGTTTTTATGTTATACTCTCTGACATGTTCCACATCCATGAGAATCATCACATGGGTCTATGGAGCGAAAACTGAATCTAATCTAATCTAAAAGGATGCAGATCGAACTTTACTTAATTATTGGATAGATATACAATATTTGTTAGACATTTATTCCCAGAATATCGCATTCTATATCTAGTAAAGGCTGTAATTTCATTTCATATGAAGCTTACATTACATTGTGCAGAAACAAATTAGTTTTAACTTTCATAAAGAAATGCAAAGGTAACACATTAATAAATCTGATCTGTTCCTTAATCAATAATAAAGTGGTTTAAAATTAAAATCGTTTTGTTTATAAGCATCATATCAAGGTAAGATAAAGTGTTAAATTTTAGTCAAGTGTTTAGCAAACATCTTGCAGCATTTTCTGGAATTTATTACCAATTTCTAATTCCAAACTCCAAAAAGCTTTGCCAGAACATATTATTTGCAAACTATCAGTAACAGCAGAGTTAATTTTGATACCACATAAACACTGAATCATTATTAAGAACTACCAGCTACTTTTTCCTGTTATACCATCAATTACTGGTTGACTAGCACATTAGGTGACCTTCCTGTCACCTAGGTAAGTTTGATATAATCATGCAGTTAAGAACTGTAAATATCCTCTCACCAGCTAAAGATTGATACCTTGCTTAGGAAGTAGGTACTCTTGTTGTTTGGGAGTAATGGAAACTAAAAATTTATTTGTGTGCTCCAAGTCTGACTTTCATAGGGAGGTAAGTACTCCTTCTGTTCAGAGATAACAAAAATTGTAAACTGGTTACCATGCTGTGGCAACATTATAACAGGGACTTTCTGTTATAGAACTCATATTTTCAGCAGGAATACATCACTGATGTCACATTATTTTTAGAACAGTAGCTTTTATTTTTGACACTACTGCTGGACATTGGGCTCAAGCCGTTTCATTCTGTGGTGGTATAAAATAGTTCAGATATTGGTGAAAACATCTCATAGTTGGATATAGATTACATAATTGTGTGTCTTCCAGCACCTGATTGAACATATGCCTGCGAGAGTGGAAGCTGTCATCAAGGCTATGGATGAGCCAACACCATATTGAATTCCAGCATTACCGATGGAGGGCGCCACAAACTTGTAAGTCATTTTCGCCAGGTGTCTGGATACTTCTGATCACATAGTGTATGTGTATCGGGCTACAGTAATCCAAATTTAAACAGAGCAGTCATCTCACACAGTGTGTATTGTACAATATCACAAACATGACACCTGTAACATGTCATTTGCGGGTGGTACTCGTGAATTTATTTTCTTGTAGTGTCATCAGTGTGATTTTGCATTTAAAATTTGACTCACCTTTGGCTTTAACTGTGTGTTCTATTACAAGGCACAAATCAAAGTTACCGTCGCCTCAGCAGTAGCAGACGAACCATTCTCCATAGAACATCTCCACTCACAAGCAAGTGGAGTCAGCTGCCAGTAAGAATCCATAATTTCTAGAAGCAAGTAGGCCTCCAGCATCAGATCAAAGACCTTGTAAAGTGCACAAAATCAGGTATCGTTATTGCTTGAGAATATCCGAGGACTAAGGGGTAAGCTTAACGAGTTGCTTATTTGTGTTGAAGAATTAGAGTTGAGCATACCAGTTGATATGATTTGCCTCTATGAGCATCATGTGGTGTAGATATGTTAAATGTTACAGAACTGAAGTTAGCTTCTTACTTCTGTAGCGAAAATATGGAGAAAGGAGGAGTTGCCACATTTGTCAGAAACTGTTTTGATTTCAAGAATATTGATATTAATAAATTTTATTCAGAGCAGCACTTACAAGCTTGTGCAGCAGAAATAGTTTTTCATAATAAGTCCTTTATAATAGTAGGTGTATACAGATCACCTTCAGGAAATTTTAACCTCTTCATAAAAAAATCTGGAAGCTCTGCAGTAACACAGTCACTCAATTTAGTTCCTAATGGAACCCAATTCAAAGGGAGATGTGTCATTATTACATTCAAAGTTTGTGTTTAAGTTTACCACCCACATGGCCACTGAGCAGCTATTCAGTTTGCCTAGTGTTTATAGTAGACCTATTATGGAATTGTCAGGCCTTGCTCCAGATACATGAGGGCCACTTACTCCATGCACCACCTACATTACAGTTTCCACCTGTACCTCCCTAACTATGCCCACCTCCCCACCCACCTGCCCAACCACCTCCCCACCCACCTCCAGCCACACCTTCTCCTACACCTATACTAACACTGCCATTTACAGCTATCTCTCCAAATCCAACTCCACCTTCACCTATACCCCCACCTCCACCTACAAATCCCCCTCCACCTCCAACTCCACCTCCAACTCCAACTCCACCTCCAACTCCACCTCCAAATCCACCTCCAAATCCACCTCCACCTCCACCTCCAACTCCACCTCCAACTCCACCTCCACCTCCACCTACCAAACTATGACTACCACCTCCCCACCCACCTCCCCACCCACCTCCCCACCCACCTCCCCATCCACCTCCCCCTCCAGCCACACCTTCTCCTACACCTATACTGACACTTCCATTTACCTTTCCATCTCCAAATCCACCTCCACCTCCACCTACAAATCCACCTCCAACTCCACCTCCAACTCCACCTCCACCTTCACCTCCATTTTCAGCTGCATTTAAACTTATATCTCCATCTCCACACGGACCTCCTTCCCCGCAGTCACCTTCAGTCCAGTAGCTCTCGTTCAGTTGAACTACCACCCCTGCAAAAATATGCAAATTATTGCTCAGGAGAAAGGAAGAGAAGAAGAGCTACATTTCTGCTCTTTAGCTGTGGTTCTTTATAATATTTTCAAGCATTGTTTCAACAAGCATTAAACTAGTAAAATGATTAAATGTTTCATTAATTTTTGAAAGTATATTTGTAAACTGAATTGATGGAATCAATAATTGTATTCTTCTACAACATAAGAACTCATAGTATAGTTTACAGCAAAAATGAACCACTAGTTTTCACTGCACTAAGCTGAACACATTAAACAAAAGATGATAAGACTATTTTGGGGGAATGTGCTAGACAATATGGGGCAACGGTTTTATAGGAAAGGAGAAAAGTTGGGAGAAGGTAAGCTTTGCCATTGAGTGGAAAAGTAGTAGTCTGTTCTTTCCTGAAGGAAGGATAGAGCTCTGAGAGGATTTTGTGGTAAGGTAGGGCTAAAGTTTCGTTGGGATTGGATATAGAGCGTAGAAAAGTGTAACAGTAGAAGCACAGAGTAAGTGCGCTAATGATAAGGGGTAATTGTTGTTGACATTTAGTTGGCGGTAAATGTTGGAAATGCAACGAGGTTTAGTATTGGAGAGCAGAGTGTGAAAGTTGATATATTCTTGTAAAGGAAGATTGAGCTTAATGTCCCATCAGCATCGAGATCTACATTTACAACTACATAGATACTTCACAAGTCACTGTAAGGTACCCTTTACCACTATCTGTCATTTCCCCTCGTGTTCCACTCGCAAATAGAGCGAGGGAAAAACGATTGTCTGCATGCCTCCATATGAGCCCTGATTTCTCGAATGTTATCTTCATAGTCCTTACCTGTGATGTATGTTGGTGAGAGCAGAATCAGCTGGCCGCTGGTGGCCGAGCGGTTCTAGGTGCTTCAGTCTGGAACCGCGTGACTGCTACGGTCGCAGGTTCGAATCCTGCCACGGGCATGGATGTGTGCGATGTCATTAGGTTAGTTAGGTTTAAGTACTTCTAAGTTCTAGGGGACTGGTGACCTGAGATGTTAAGTCCCATAGTGCTCAGAGCCAGCAGAATCATTCAGCAGTCAGCTTCAAATGCCGGTTCGCTAAATTTTCTCAGTAGTGTTTCCCAAAAACACCACCACCTTCTCTCCAGTGATTCCCATTTGAATTCCTGAAGCATCTGTGTAACACTGCTGTTTGGACCTAGCAGCACTCCTCTGAATTGCTTTGATGTCTTCCTTCAATCTGACCTGGTACGTATTCCAAACACTCGAGCAATACTCAAGAATAGGTCGCACCAGTGTCCTATATGCCGTTTCCTTTACAGGTGAACCTCTCTTTCCTAAAATTCTCCCAATAAGCTGTAGTCGACCATTTGCATTCCCTTTCAGTTTCCAAATGCTTGTTCCAACTCATACCGCTTTGCAATGTTACACCCAGATATTTAACGCCTTGGCTGTAGATTTGGCAACAGTGCATGACATCATCCAAGATAGCAGGCATGATGTCATTCAAGATGGAGGACTTTGGCAGGAAAGTAGGTCAATTGGGCTACCTCCACTAACGTAGACCACCCCTCCTCCCCTCCTCCCAGAAAATGGTGGGAGGTTCAAATTCCATAAGGACAATGCAACACACCTTGACTAACCTAAGAAAATGGTGGAAAGATAGGTCACTTGGGATACTTCCACTAACCTAAGCCATCCGACCGCCACCTCATCCTCGGAAATACCGGGAAGAGGACTCAACCTGTGCTGTGTCTTTATTTTACGTGCACTATTTATTTAAACAATTAGAGGCAGCACCACCATCAAGTGTAGCCACCACGAGGTCTGGAGTCCGACTGAGCTAGTACACAGTACTGCCACCAGAGGGCACTGTCGTCCATTCCGTGATGTAATCCAAGATGGCGGTCTGTGGTGGGGGGGAAATGGCGGGAAACAGTGTGGCCCCCATGGGGTCCGAGTCCGACTGACCTAGTACATAGTACTGCCACTAGAGGGCACTGTCATCCGTTCCGTGACATAATCCAGCAGTGTGTTCACCGTGAGGCCCGGAGACCAACTGACCTACTACACAATACTGCCACCAGTGGGAGCTGACTTCCATTCTGTGACGTAATCCGAGATGGCGGGGCAAATGATGGGAAACAGTGTGGTCGCCACGTACTCCAGAGTCGAACTGACCCAGTACACAGTATCGCCACCAGAGGGTGCTGTCATCCATTCTGTGACGTAACCCGAGATAGTGTCTGGAGGGGAAAATGACTCAGCCTGCACTGGGCTGCTGGAGAGAAGAAGAAGTGTACTTTATTTATTTTGGAACAATTTATTTAGGGATAGATTTTAGATAGTATATTTATCACATTGATACAAAACACAACCTCTGACATGCTTGGAGTCACGCCACACAGCCTACAGACCTATAAACTATTCGTAAATTACCGAAATAACGCTCTGCAGACACGCAAACAACTCCTAAATTACCGAAATAATTTCAGTACACAGCACACACCTCCTAAATAATGCAGTACACTGATGTGCAGACACGAAATCCACTCGTAAACTGTCCAAATAACGCCTAGCACAGCCTACAGGCCTGCTCGCAAAATAATGCAACGGACATACAAACAACGTGTGCAGGCACCGCCCGCCGCCCCCTGCCCACTGGACTGCCCACGAGGCAGGATACACTGGCAGCCCCCACGAACTGATGCAGCCGTCAGCTGCCGAGCCACGCACAGGTGCCCGTTTGGGTCTCTCAAGCATGAGGCGGTGGCACCCCTTTCACACTTGACACCTGAGAAAATCCTCACGAAATACGTTATCACCTGGTACCGTCGGGTGACCCGACAGGACGGGAGCGAAGACCTACACTCCTGGAAATGGAAAAAAGAACACCGGTGTGTCAGACCCACCATACTTGCTCCGGACACTGCGAGAGGGCTGTACAAGCAATGATCACACGCACGGCACAGCGGACACACCAGGAACCGCGGTGTTGGCCATCGAATGGCGCTAGCTGCGCAGCATTTGTGCACCGCCGCCGTCAGTGTCAGCCAGTTTGCCGTGGCATACGGAGCTCCATCGCAGTCTTTAACACTGGTAGCATGCCGCGACAGCGTGGACGTGAACCGTATGTGCAGTTGACGGACTTTGAGCGAGGGCGTATAGTGGGCATGCGGGAGGCCGGGTGGACGTACCGCCGAATTGCTCAACACGTGGGGCGTGAGGTCTCCACAGTACATCGATGTTGTCGCCAGTGGTCGGCGGAAGGTGCACGTGCCCGTCGACCTGGGACCGGACCGCAGCGACGCACGGGTGCACGCCAAGACCGTAGGATCCTACGCAGTGCCGTAGGGGACCGCACCGCCACTTCCCAGCAAATTAGGGACACTGTTGCTCCTGGGGTATCGGCGAGGACCATTCGCAACCGTCTCCATGAAGCTGGGTTACGGTCCCGCACACCGTTAGGCCGTCTTCCGCTCACGCCCCAACATCGTGCAGCCCGCCTCCAGTGGTGTCGCGACAGGCGTGAATGGAGGGACGAATGGAGACGTGTCGTCTTCAGCGATGAGAGTCGCTTCTGCCTCGGTGCCAATGATGGTCGTATGCGTGTTTGGCGCCGTGCAGGTGAGCGCCACAATCAGGACTGCATACGACCGAGGCACACAGGGCCAACACCCGGCATCACGGTGTGGGGAGCGATCTCCTACACTGGCCGTACACCACTGGTGATCGTCGAGGGGACACTGAATAGTGCACGGTACATCCAAACCGTCATCGAACCCATCGTTCTACCATTCCTAGACCGGCAAGGGAACTTGCTGTTCCAACAGGACAATGCACGTCCGCATGTATCCCATGCCACCCGACGTGCTCTAGAAGGTGTAAGTCAACTACCCTGGCCACCAAGATCTCCGGATCTGTCCCCAATTGAGCATGTTTGGGACTGGATGAAGCGTCGTCTCACGCGGTCTGCACGTCCACCACGAACGCTGGTCCAACTGAGGCGCCAGGTGGAAATGGCATGGCAAGCCGTTCCACAGGACTACATCCAGCATCTCTACGATCGTCTCCATGGGAGAATAGCAGCCTGCATTGCTGCGAAAGGTGGATATACACTGTACTAGTGCCGACATTGTGCATGCTCTGTTGCCTGTGTCTGTGTGCCTGTGGTTCTGTCAGTGTGATCATGTGATGTATCTGACCCCAGGAATGTGTCAATAAAGTTTCCCCTTCCTGGGACAATGAATTCACGGTGTTCTTATTTCAATTTCCAGGAGTGTATTTGCAGAGCACAGACGCTCCGACGGCGCGCGTGCTTTGACGCCGCCACAAGCCACTGCCGGATGCAAGCAGGCGTGAGCCATCGCTCTCGCGCCGCTGCTGCCTACAGCGAGCAGGTGAAAGTTGGGTCTGTTTTTGGGTATGCAGTCAAGAGTTCTTCAAGTGTCACACTGACTTCACAGAACTCCAAGGCACGCTCACACCGGTCCCATACACGAGATGCCTCAGAGCAGCATGTGTGTTTACCATTGCTGACGCGATGCCTGTGGACACTGATGTCACAGAATAGCACAGGATGCGTTGTTCCTAGTGATACTAACTGTGTCTAGCCGTGCACACATACCGAGCACGGCCGATGCATCACGCGAAATGTTCGTCCTGCCATCAATACACGTCTCAGGAATGTTACACGTTCTCACCGCTAAAAGCCAGTACACACTCGCGAAAACACAGTTAATCGTAAAAGCATTCTTGTTGTTTGGAAAGAGAGCACTCCCTAAGCACACACAGGGGGAAATCAGAACAATTACGCAATGTAACACCTACAACGCCTCTCGGTGTTAATAAACCAAAATAGCTCCTAAATTAGCTCCCATGTCCTCGAAATATAAATTCAGAAAAAGTCCAGAGTCCCTCCACAAGTAGTAATTTACGAAATAGAAATAAGAGACAAACAGAGGGAAATCTATAGTAGAAAAATAATAGAAAAAGAAAAGAATTTTAAACATAAATTTTGGAAGCATGGGAGGGGGGAAAAACGATGTTTGTTGTTGTTGTGGTCTTCAGTCCTGAGACTGGTTTGATGCAGCTCTCCATGCTATTCTATCCTGTGCAAGCTTCTTCATCTCCCAGTACCTACTGCAACCTACATCCTTCTGAATCTGCTTAGTGTATTCATCTCTTGGTCTCCCCCTACGATTTTTACCCTCCACGCTGCCCTCCAATACCAAATTGGTGATAGAAATGGCTAAATTATTAGTTATTCTTATATATGAGAAAATCAATATTATAGTCACAGAATGTAGGTCTTGAACACTAGAGATATCGTTTCCTAAAGTATAAATAGACATACAACGAAATTATGATACTCCAGTCTCTATCCTCTAGTCTGTTCGAAGTCAATTAGGATGTACAGCTTTAGGAAGCAACAATAGGAGCTTTATTAAACCAGGGCGCAAGAATAAATCGCGACGAGATTGTTTTTTTGGGAAGCATTCATTTCAGATCAGAATTAGAACTTTTGTCATATTGGAGGAACGGGGAGGTGATCAATAATCTCTCTGACTTTAAAGTCACTTCGTGTGAAGATTTAAATATTTTACGGAATTAACGATCTTCGGACAGATTCGGACTTTGTATTGTGATAGTGGAAAAGCCTTACTTCACGCGACTAGTAATCATAGTTCGTGTCAGTTTATGGATATTAAACGGGAACAATCTTTTTATCGAAAATGACGGAACATTTTTTAGTATCTCTGATATTGACGGGATTCCAGATTAGATACTTATTCAAAGAACCCCTTTGAATGCGATCGTGTCAATGAACTGATTTATTAATAATTATCGTTAAATAAAATAACGTCTTAATTTGAAACTGACTATTCGTCTTGAACTTTACTTCGATTTAGGTTTATAAATAATTAGGTTACGTGATTTTCACCAAGAATAAACTGCAGACTAGTAACTGAAACAAGTGAACGAGAATCTATTGAAAACATTATTATTAATTTCTTTTGGTTTTTTCCTTCAGAACTGGGAAGACAATACGTGTAGTGACTCACTGGGGTTAATGCAAGAACTAGCCAGGATAAAACAAAACCCCTCAATACCAGTCAATGTATAGATAAATTAACATTCCTACATTCATGCAAGATACAGAAGTCGGGATAGAAAAAATTTTTGCTACAGCAAACAGAATTCGAAGCACTGTCTTATAGAAGAGAAAAGTAGGCCGGAATTTTCGGTATCCTACAGCTACAGCTCTGGAGATGTCCTGATGCCACAGTGGTGGATGAGGGACGGCATCTCCGACAGAGTTGGATGGTCTACTTCAACTTGTCTTTGAACATACGCTTTCTCAGAACTTTCCATACATACCTTGCCTCCATCTTCTTCGAGTCAGTTTGTAGACGCTCCTACGTTCCGGCACAAAGGATGTCTTGTGAATGAATACAGCATTATGATTGCATTTTGTACAGATCACCATATTGCACAGACAATTGAACCCTGCAAAGTGGCCTACAGAACGTCAAATAGATAAAGAATCTTACTCAATTACATTGCTCTCTCACTGAGGACAGGAGCTTGAATATTATAGCACAAAACATATCTCCAACCTAGCAATACATCACCGAGTACCGTGTCGATGCAGTAAACATACAATTCGTATCCTGCGCCGTACAAAAACAGCCCTTTTACATCATTCATACACATGCCGCGAAGACAGACCGCACCGTACACACTCATCGCAGCACTAGATATTTCCCTGCGATGTCGATGGTCATCCACCCCCAACAGGTGACCAGAGTGCTGTCAGCGGACCGAACTGTTCTACAAATTCGGGCTCCTTCCCCCTCGTCACAAACGCGTTATTGTTTCAGGTCTGGATCTGCTTCCTCGCTTGCTTTTTCTAAACCCATCTCCAGACACATGCATTTTCGCTTGATTTGCCATAATACACTCCTGGAAATTGAAATAAGAACACCGTGAATTCATTGTCCCAGGAAGGGGAAACTTTATTGACACATTTCTGGGGTCAGATACATCACATGATCACACTGACAGAACCACAGGCACATAGACACAGGCAACAGAGCATGCACAATGTCGGCACTAGTACAGTGTATATCCACCTTTCGCAGCAATGCAGGCTGCTATTCTCCCATGGAGACGATCGTAGAGATGCTGGATGTAGTCCTGTGGAACGGCTTGCCATGCCATTTCCACCTGGCGCCTCAGTTGGACCAGCGTTCGTGCTGGACGTGCAGACCGCGTGAGACGACGCTTCATCCAGTCCCAAACATGCTCAATGGGGGACAGATCCGGAGATCTTGCTGGCCAGGGTAGTTGACTTACACCTTCTAGAGCACGTTGGGTGGCACGGGATACACGCGGACGTGCATTGTCCTGTTGGAACAGCAAGTTCCCTTGCCGGTCTAGGAATGGTAGAACGATGGGTTCGATGACGGTTTGGATGTACCGTGCACTATTCAGTGTCCCCTCGACGATCACCAATGGTGTACGGCCAGTGTAGGAGATCGCTCCCCACACCATGATGCCGGGTGTTGGCCCTGTGTGCCTCGGTCGTATGCAGTCCTGATTGTGGCGCTTACCTGCACGGCGCCAAACACGCATACGACCATCGTTGGCACCAAGGCAGAAGCGACTTATCGCTGAAGACGACACGTCTCCATTCGTCCCTCCATTCACGCCTGTCGCGACACCACTGGAGGCGGGCTGCACGATGTTGGGGCGTGAGCGGAAGACGGCCTAACGGTGTGCGGGACCGTAGCCCAGCTTCATGGAGACGGTTGCGAATGGTCCTCGCCGATACCCCAGGAGCAACAGTGTCCCTAATTTGCTGGGAAGTGGCGGTGCGGTCCCCTACGGCACTGCGTAGGATCCTACGGTCTTGGCGTGCACCCGTGCGTCGCTGCGGTCCGGTCCCAGGTCGACGGGCACGTGCACCTTCCGCCGACCACTGGCGACAACATCGATGTACTGTGGAGACCTCACGCCCCACGTGTTGAGCAATTCGGCGGTACGTCCACCCGGCCTCCCGCATGCCCACTATACGCCCTCGCTCAAAGTCCGTCAACTGCACATACGGTTCACGTCCACGCTGTCGCGGCATGCTACCAGTGTTGAAGACTGCGATGGAGCTCCGTATGCCACGGCAAACTGGCTGACACTGACGGCGGCGGTGCACAAATGCTGCGCAGCTAGCGCCATTCGACGGCCAACACCGCGGTTCCTGGTGTGCCCGCTGTGCCGTGCGTGTGATCATTGCTTGTACAGCCCTCTCGCAGTATCCGGAGCAAGTATGGTGGGTCTGACACACCGCTGTCAATGTGTTCTTTTTTCCATTTCCAGGAGTGTATTGTACCATTTTCGCGGTACTTCTCGATATCGAGCACACAGCAGTATCATACCGATCGTTCGGGCAACATAATTCCGAAGATATGGACTGGAAATTATTTCTCTACAAAACCGAAACTTTAGCTAGGTGGGGCGTGCTGTAAACTACTGACTAACTAGAAACGTCTGCGAAGACATTTACGCGGAACCCGAAAAAAATAGAGAAAACTGATATTTCCACTCGCAAATACCGATGTTGGTGATGTAGCAGATTCCAAATCATCCCAATAATTTACAAGCTCCACTAAGGTGTTTCTCATGTCTAGAGAACCAACAAAGGTATCTTCCACATGTTAGATGCACACACCACAGTCGATATTCTCTCAACCCATCGTTGATTTTCGGTCAGTATTATTTTGTATCGCCAGCGAGCAGGTATTGACGAAGTAGTATACTCAGTAGTTGGGTATGCGTGATAGATTCGCCTTGAGCATCAGGCTTATAAAATATGTGTTTGTTTTCCGACATGTGCAAAGGAAATGAGTATGTCCATACATAAGGAAGGTATGGATCTGACAAAACTCTACCATCTGGTGAGCAAGATGTATGAGACAGGAGAAATACCCTCAGACTTCAAGAAGAATATAATAATTCCAATACCAAAGAAAGCAGGTGTTGACAGATGTGGAAATTACCAAACTATCAGTTTAATAAGTCTCAGCTGCAAAATACTAACGCGAATTCTTTACAGACGAATGGAAGAACTGGTAGAAGCCGACCTTGGGGAAGATCAGTTTGGATTCCGCAGAAATGTTGGAACACGAGAGGCAATACTGACCCTAGGACTAATCTTAGAAGAAAGATTAAGGAAAGGCAAACATACGTTTCTAGCATTTGTAGACTTAGAGAAAGCTTTTGACAATGTTGACTGGAATACTCTCTTTCAAATTCTGAAGGTGGCAGGGGTAAAATACAAGGAGCGAAAGGCTATTTACAATTTGTACAGAAACCAGATGGCAGTTATAAGAGTCGGCGGACATGAAAGAGAAGCAGTGGTTGGGAAGGGAGTGAGACATGGGTGTAGCCTCTCCCTCATGCTATTCAATCTGTATGTTGAGCAAGCAGTAAAGGTAACAAAAGAAAAAATCCATGGAGAAGAAATAAAAATTTTGAGGTTCGTCGATGACTTTGTTATTCTGTCAAAGACAGCAAAGGATTTGGAAGAGCAGTTGAACGGAATGGACAGTGTCTTGAAAGGAGGGTATAAGATGAACATCAACAAAAGCAAATCGAGGATAATGGAATGTAGTCGAATTAAGTCGGGTGATGCTGAGGGAATTAGATTAGGAAATGAGGCACTTAAAGTAGTAAAGGAGTTTTGCTATTTGGGGAGCAAAATAGCTGACGATGGTCGAAGTAGAGAGGATATAAAATGTAGACTAGCAATGGCAAGGAAAGCGTTTCTGAAGAAGAGAAATTAGTTAACATCGAGTATAGATTTAAGCGTCAGGAAGTCGTTTCTGAAAGTATTTGTATGGAGTGTAGCCATGTATGGAAGTGAAACATGGACGATAACTGGTTTGGACAAGAAGAGAATAGAAGCTTTCGAAATGTGGTGCTACAGAAGAATGCTGAACATTAGATGGGTAGATCACATAACTAATGAGGAGGTATTGAATAGAATTGGGGAGAAGAGGAGTTTGTGGCACAACTTGACTAGAAGAAGGGATCGCTTGATAGGACCTGTTCTGAGGCATCAAGGGATCACCAATTTAGTATTGGAGGGCAGCGTGGAGGGTAAAAATCGTAGAGGGAGACCAATAGATGAATACACTAAGCAGATTCAGAAGGATGAAGCTGCAGAAGGTACTGGGCGATGAAGATGCTTGCACAGGATAAAGCAGCATGGAGAGTTGCATCAAACCAGTCTCAGGGCTGAAGACCACAACAACAACAACATGGATCTGGGAAAGGAAATGTATGTCAAGTTTTGAGAATGGTACTGATATTTCTATTTCCAGAGCCGCATCCATAAACAGGGTGTATGTCCGATACTTCACTCAGTGTTGAAGCTCGTTCAACCGAGATATTTAGTTGTAAGTACAGGGATAAAATACACTCCTGGAAATGGAAAAAAGAACACATTGACACCGGTGTGTCAGACCCACCATACTTGCTCCGGACACTGCGAGAGGGCTGTACAAGCAATGATAACACGCACGGCACAGCGGACACACCAGGAACCGCGGTGTTGGCCGTCGAATGGCGCTAGCTGCGCAGCATTTGTGCACCGCCGCCCTCAGTGTCAGCCAGTTTGCCGTGGCATGCGGAGCTCCATCGCAGTCTTTAACACTGGTAGCATGCCGTGACAGCGTGGACGTGAACCGTATGTGCAGTTGACGGACTTTGAGCGAGGGCGTATAGTGGGCATGCGGGAGGCCGGGTGGACGTACCGCCGAATTGCTCAACACGTGGGGCGTGAGGTCTCCACAGTACATCGATGTTGTCGCCAGTGGTCGGCGGAAGGTGCACGTGCCCGTCGACCTGGGACCGGACCGCAGCGACGCACGGATGCACGCCAAGACCGTAGGATCCTACGCAGTGCCGTAGGGGATAGCACCGCCACTTCCCAGCAAATTAGGGACACTGTTGCTCCTGGGGTATCGGCGAGGACCATTCGCAACCGTCTCCATGAAGCTGGGCTACGGTCCCGCACACCGTTAGGCCGTCTTCCGCTCACGCCCCAACATCGTGCAGCCCGCCTCCAGTGGTGTCGCGACAGGCGTGAATGGAGGGACGAATGGAAACGTGTCGTCTTCAGCGATAAGTCGCTTCTGCCTTGGTGCCAATGATGGTCGTATGCGTATTTGGCGCCGTGCAGGTGAGCGCCACAATCAGGACTGCATACGACCGAGGCACACAGGGCCAACACCCGGCATCATGGTGTGGGGAGCGATCTCTTACACTGGCCGTACACCACTGGTGATCGTCGAGGGGACACTGAATAGTGCACGGTACATCCAAACCGTCATCGAACCCATCGTTCTACCATTCCTAGACCGGCAAGGGAACTTGCTGTTCCAACAGGACAATGCACGTCCGCGTGTATCCCGTGCCACCCAACGTGCTCTAGAAGGTGTAAGTCAACTACCCTGGCCAGCAAGATCTCCGGATCTGTCCCCCATTGAGCATGTTTGGGACTGGATGAAGCGTCGTCTCACGCGGTCTGCACGTCCAGCACGAACGCTGGTCCAACTGAGGCGCCAGGTGGAAATGGCATGGCAAACCGTTCCACAGGACTACATCCAGCATCTCTACGATCGTCTCCATGGGAGAATAGCAGCCTGCATTGCTGCGAAAGGTGGATATACACTGTACTAGTGCCGACATTGTGCATGCTCTGTTGCCTGTGTCTATGTGCCTGTGGTTCTGTCAGTGTGATCATGTGATGTATCTGACCCCAGGAATGTGTCAATAAAGTTTCCCCTTCCTGGGACAATGAATTCACGGTGTTCTTATTTCAATTTCCAGGAGTGTATATATGTGACCGATTTCTTAGGATGCTGAATCTGCTCGTGCGTGCTCGGCGTGCAGCGCCAGTGACCTGTACAGGGATGTGAAATGTGCAGAAGCAGTCAACCGTACAATTTACATGGGAGGGAATATCACTCCAGTGAAAATACACCTCCATATTCAATCTTCTCAAATTTCCACTCGATCACGAAAGCTGCCCAACACATAGTAAGTATTGGTTCGCTATTCGGTCGTCCAGAGGACAACACGGTTAAGTCATCTACATTCCTACACTCCAACAGGCCTCACCATTCGGACAGCTCCTACCGTTAACGGGTAACGTGAATCATGCACAGGTCACTGGCGTTGCACGCCAAGCACGCACAAGTAGAATCACCATCCTAAGAAATCGATCACATATATATTTTATCCCTGTACTTACAACTAAATATCTCGGTTGAACGAGCTCCAACACTGAGCGAAGTATCGGACAAACACCATGTTGATGGCTGCGGCTCTGGAAACAGAAATATCAGTACCATTCGTATGACCTGACATACTCTTCCCTTTGCTATCACAGTACTCGACGTCAGATCCATACCTTCCTTATGTATGGACATACTCATTTCCTTTGCACATGTCGGAACACAAACACGTATTTTATAAGCCTGATGCTCAAGGCGAATCTATCTACATCTACAACCATACTCCGCAAGCCACCTGACGGTGTGTGGCGGAGGGTACCTTGAGTACCTCTATCGGTTCTCCTATTCCAGTCTCCTACTGTTCGTGGAAAGAAAGATTGTCGGTATGCCTCTGTGTAATCTCTCCGATTTTATCCTCATGATCTCTTCGCGAGATATACGTAGGAGGGAGCAATATACTGCTTGACTCTTCGGTGAAGGTATGTTCTCGAAACTTCCACAAAAGCCCGTACCGATCTACTGAGTGTCTCTCCTGCAGAGTCTTCCACTGGAGTTTATCTATCATCTCCGTAACGCTTTCGCGATTACTAAATGATCCTGTAACGAAGCGCGCTGCTCTCCGTTGGATCTTCTCTATCTCTTCTATCAACCCTATCTGGTACGGATCCCACACTGCTGAGCAGTATTCAAGCAGTGGGCGAACAAGCGTACTGTAACCTACTTCCTTTGTTTTCGGATTGCATTTCCTTAGGATTCTTCCAATGAATCTCAGTCTGGCATCTGCTTTACCGACGATCAATTTTATATGATCATTCCATTTTAAATCACTCCATACTCCCAGATAATTTATGGAATTGCTTCCAGTTGCTGACCTGCTATATTGTGGCTAAATGATAAGGGATCTATCTTTCTATGTATTCGCAGCACATTACACTTGTCTACATTGAGATTCAATTGCCATTCCCTGCACCATGCGTCAATTCGCTGTAGATCCTCCTGCATTTCAGTACAATTTTCCATTGTTACAACCTCTTGATATACCACAGCATCATCCGCAAAAAGCCTCAGTGAACTTCCGATCTATCACGCATACCCTACTACTAAGTATAATGCTTCGTCAATAACTGATTGCTGGCGATACAAAATAATACTGACCGAAAATCAACGATGGGTGGACATGTCTCGTAAGTTTTTCTTGCGAGTGCTACTACTGTGTCTTAGAAAGAGGTGTTTAATCCTCTTACAAGTCGCCAGATGTTAGAAAAGCCTGATCCCAACAATTATTTATGTTACTGTCACAAGCAGTCTTGGTTCTACATGTGCACACAAGTATCCATGTTAAAAGCTATATCGGCTTTATAAATCCACATATGGCATTACCTGCGAATCATGTGGTTTTTCCAGACAAATACCGAGACGGTGATCGCTGGAGTGTATATTATCAGACCAGCAGTCCGGTTAAATGTAGCCCACGATGCAATCTCGTCATAAATTCGCTGAATATTGAAAATGATTCGGCTAAGCAACGTGGTATGAAATCGGTATTTGCAACCCCCTCACGCCGCCGCTACTAGATAATTCTCCAGTATTTGTAACGTATTCTGTCTCTATACCATGTCAGAGGTTCTGCAATATATCCACTGAGTTACAGGTGATGACTGATTGAGAAGGATCACAGAGAGTGGTGGATGGTGTGCTGATTGAGGTCATAAGAAATGTAGACCAGTTTTTCAGATAAAAAAAATGGTGCAAATGGCTCTGAGCACTATGGGACTTAACTTCTATGGTCATCAGTCCCCTAGAACTTAGAACTACTTAAACCTAACTAACCTAAGGACATCACACAACACCCAGTCATCACAAGGCGGAGAAAATCCCTGACCCCGCCGGGAATCGAACCCGGGAATTTTCAGATCACTAGTGTTATGCTATCCGCTACCAATCATGTCTCTGATTTGGAATCAAGTCTTTCCATTCAGATACATACATGTGCTGGATCCTATGGAGAAGTCTTTTGATGATTACACCACAAGTGAATCATATTTCTGGCACTCTCATATCCCAAAATGAGTCACCTTTCTCGAACCTATCCGCTACAGTAAAATTCCCGCCTCGTTTTAGGTAGCCCCTGCGTTACCATCCTTGCAGCTTTGCGCACGTGATCGTTCCAATGTAAGTCGTAAGTGAGTAGAGGTCAGAGGAAAACTATATCTACCACATTCTCCAACCCGTGTAGAAACAGGCGAAGCTAAATTACTGCGACAGAAATGTGTTTTGACCATTCAACGGAAACGAAGCCTGCTCCTGCACGTAATATAAAAGACAGTACGGGAACTGGGGGAAGGGCGTGGATTTTGCTACTGCATTGTGGTGCTCCTACAAACTACAAACAGCTACTATAGATATACGTCCTTCAGGGCCCATTCACGTCTATCACCCCAACATTCTATCATCGTTATTCTACTCCATCCACCAGAGAAAATTACGAACTATAAAAGCTCCACTAACTTCATCCAATAGAAAACTAGCTAAGATTTTTACCGCATCTTTCTCCTCCCATATATCGAAAACAAAAAACCACATGGGTGCCGGCATCGAGCACATGTAACGATCCTATTAAATATAAAGGTATTGATCCACTGCACAGACCAGTTTAAAGTTTCACCATCTGTACTGTAGGAGAATGACCGTATCCTGCACACCATACTGTAAGTTGCAAGAGACATCCATCATCAAAGTACACTACTACTCATTAAAATTCCTACACCACGAAGATGACGTGCTACAGACGCGAAATTTAATCAACAGGAAGAAGATGCTGTGATATGCAAATGATTAGCTTTACAGAGCATTCTCACAAGGTTGGCGCCGGTGGCGACACCTACAACGTGCTGACATGAGGAAAGTTTCCAACCGATTTCTCATACACAAACAGCAGTTGACCGGCGTTGCCTGATGAGACGTTGTTGTGATGCCTCGTGTAAGGAGGAGAAATGCGTACCATCACGATTCCGACTTTGATAAAGTTCGGATTGTAGCCTATCGCGATTGCGGTTTATCGTATCGCGACATTGCTGCTCGCGTCGGTCGAGATCCAATGATTGTTGGCAGAATACGGAATCGGTGGGTTCAGGAGGGTAATACGGAACGCTGTGCTGGATCCCAACGGCCTCGTATCACTAGCAGTAGGCATCTTAGCCACATGGCTGTAACGGATCGTGCAGCCACGTTTCGCTCCCTGAGTCAACAGATGGGGACGTTTGCAAGACAACAACCATCTGCACGAACAGTTCGACGACGTTTGCAGCAACATGGACTGTCAGCTCGAAGACGTGGCTGCGGTTACCCCTGACGCTGCGTCACAGACAGGAGCGCCTGCGATGCTGTACTCAGCGACGAACCTGGGTGCACGAATGGCAAAACGTCATTTTTTCGGATGAATCTGGGTTCTGTTTATAGCATCATGATGGTCGCATCCGCGTTTGGCGACATCGCAGTGAATGCACATTGAAGCGCGTATTCGTCATCGCCATACTGGCGTATCACCCGGTGTGATGGTATGGGGTGCCATTGGTTATACGTCTCGGTCACCTCTTGTTCGCATTGACGGCACTTGGGACAGTGGACGTTACATTTCAGATGTGTTACGACCCGTGGCTCTACCCTTCATTCGATCCCTGCGAAACCCTAAATTTCAGCAGGATAATGCACGACCGCATGTTGCATGTCCTGTACGGGCCTTTCTGGATACAGAAAATGTCGGACTGCTGCCCTGGCCAGCACTTTCTCCAGATCTCTCACGAATTGAAAACGTCTGGTCAATGGTGGCCGAGCAACTGGCTCGTCACAATACGCCAGTCACTACTCTTGATGAACTGTGGTATCGTGTTGAACCTGCATGGGCAGCTGTACCTGTACACGCCATCCAAGTTCTGTGTGACTCAATGCCCAGGCTTATGAAGACCGTTGTTACGGCCAGAGGTGGTTGTTCTGGGTACTGATTTCTCAGTATCTATGCACCCAAATTGCGTGAAAATGTAATCACATGTCAGTTCTAGTATAATATATTTGTCCATTGAATACCCGTTTATCATCTGTATTTCTTCTTGGTGTAGCAATTTTAATGGCCAGTAGTGTATATCAGACAGCGCACTACATATTTCTGTCACTTCGAGCATAGTACTTAGTTTACGATCTATCTGTATGCTGATGGGTATCACAGAGCATTCTCGCAGACTTTGGGTAAAATTAGAGACTCAAAGACACCCCTCACACTGTCATTGACCAATCCTCCCTGCAGCACTGTTACCGATTTAATCTGCAGTCGACCAGAAGTAGACCGCTACATTCCATATCTCGTGAACGACTGGAGCTTACCGAGTTCTCCCATCCAAGTGCACATGATTTCTCGAGATGCGCCCATGTCGAAGTATAGTAACAGATTTGAAAGTGTGGTGATGTAGTAGCAGACAGTGAAGAAGAACAAGAAGCGGGTGATTTTTATGTGTGATGGAGCTGCAGACGGAGAGTCTAGGATCCGTACCTGGAAGGTATTGGTAACAGAGAACATAAACACCAGCACTCCTAAAGCTGCAACGTTCTGCACTTAAAACGGGCTATACTGTTAGATTGCAGCAGCATGAATTTCGGAAAAACAAGTCAACTCGCCATACGATAAACAAAGTCCTTTGCATAGTGGAAAACATAGATCGGAAATACGCTGATCAGCCAAAACATTTTGACCACTGCCGATCGCAACATTGGATACCACCTGGTGGCGTTTTGGGCACGTGAAGAGGTAACAAAAGTATGTAAGTGCAGCACACATGGATGGGGGCGTCAAATTCACCTGATGTAAACCTTATGGGTTGCTATCAGGCACCATCACCGCCTACTCTAATCAGCAATTCGTTATTAAAGCGAATTACATGACCTTGCGTAGACATCTAATGGCTCATACCTCCACAAACCTACCAACAAACTGTTGGATCACTGATACGCAGAATCAGTGATGTATTCGTTCCAAGGACGGGCAAACAAACTATTAAATAAGTGAAACTTCCTGGCAGATTAAAACTGTGTGCCGGACCGAGACTCGAACTCGATACCTTTGCCTTTCGCGGGCAAGTGCTCTACCAACTGAGCTACCCATGCACGACTCACGCCCCGTCCTCACAGCTTTACTTCTGCCAGTACCTCGTCTCCTACCATCCAAACTTAACAGAAGCTCTCCTGCAGACCTTGCAGAACTAGCACTCCTCAAAGAAAGGATATTGCAGAGACATGGCTTAGCCACAGCCTGGGGGATGTTTCCAGAATGATATTTTCACTCTGCAGCGGAGTGAGCGCTGATATGAAACTTCCTGACACATTAAAACTGTGTGCCGGACCTTTGCCTTTCGCGGGCAAGTGCTCTACCAACTGGCTAAGTTGGTTAAGTAAGTGGTTATAATGTTTTGGCTCATTGGTGTATGTAATAGTCTTAATGATAGACATCAGAGGTAACCTCTTGTAATGCCATTTCCTCGGACGAGAAACGAAAATCAAAAATTAGCTCCAAAATTCCCGAAGATTTCCCCAAAACAAGTTCCAAATGCCATGAAAAATGAACAAGCGAACAAATTTCCAGTTAACACTACTATTTGGATATTAACCAGTAATTGAATCAGGAATCTAATACTTAGTGATTTATTAACATACGAAAGAAAGATAGGATTCCAGTAAAATCAAACTCAAAATTCAAAATCGTAGTAAATCGCAAAATGATTATAATTAAAATTCGCAAAGTAGAACCAACGTTCCCAAAGAGTACTCCGTGTGAGTACTCTTTGAGATTCCTGAGTAATGGCTAAGGATAATTCAATCCATTGTCACTACGTTACGAGAGTTAGCCGAAGCAGGTCATACTTTTGAATGCTCGCATATGTAGGCACAATTTGATTGTTTTTTCAGAATTGATTATTGCGATCTACTATGACGCATTGAAACGATACTTTGACTTCAAATATTACGTTATTAAGAATTCAGATAGAGGACTTGCATATATTAGAAAGAAGTGACTTTTAATTAGATAACCTGAAGTTAATACTATTTAGGAAGTGAACACAGATAGACAATTTCATTCGCAATAACTAATGGACTATGGAACTTGGCGATAGTTACGAAGCATATAATTTATAAT
Organism: Schistocerca cancellata; assembly: GCF_023864275.1. Taxonomy (NCBI): domain Eukaryota; kingdom Metazoa; phylum Arthropoda; class Insecta; order Orthoptera; family Acrididae; genus Schistocerca; species Schistocerca cancellata. The sequence continues at coordinate 53,320,433 of NC_064635.1, read as the reverse complement.
TCCCCCCAATACCTGGGAAAGCTTCTTCCTCACGGCTCTGTTAGGAAGTGACTAATATTGTGTAATAAACCAGCATATCCTGTCAATTCACGCATTTATCATTCAAGTTTTACAATATTATTTATAGAGATAACGTGCTGCGATATTATTTGACTAAAGTGCTCAGCGATTATATAGAAACCCCTTGACGTTAGGAATTAATAACACTGCTACGACTGATTATAGATTTGAGATTGCAACCAGTCTATAGGAAATTTGGTGTCGCTGGAACTAATTTGAACTTATCATTAATATTTAAATAGCAACTGATAGCCGGCCGCGGTGGCCGAGCGGTTCTAGGCGCTTCAGTCCGGGACCGCGCGACTGCTACGGTCGCAGGTTCGAATCCTGCCTCGGGCATGGATGTGTGTGATGACCTTAGGATAGTTAGGTTTAAGTAGTTCTAAGTTCTAGGGGACTGATGACCTCATATGTTAAGTCCCATAGTGCTCAGAGCCATTTGAACCATTTTGAGCAACTGATAAACCATCGATTATAAACGATTTAATTACTTTGGTGAAGTAAATATCTCGCCAAGTCGCGAGTTCAGTTCATCAATGTTCTGTTTGTAACGTCGATACCGATTACATAAGAAGAACAATCTCATTGCTATACCGCTGAGTGTTAGCCAAGGCCGAAGATCCGAAGGACGTTTCACTCTGTCGGCCTGCAATGTTCACAACTGTGTCTTATGCACCATCCTCACTGTTGACACCTCACCGATGGCTACTGGCACATCGCATCTCGCTGCTAGCTGGTAGTTTTATTGCATTTATGCTGCAGTCTCGTTACTCTTTGTCTGCCAGGAGAAATTACCTTGCAGCTGATCATACAGGGTATTCAAAAAGTCTCTCCGCAGCGCCGTGTGATTGTTCGCCTGCCTGGGTTACTCCCATCACGGTCTAACATAACAGTCGCGACACTTCGCCTCTATTTTGTTGTCCACTGCGCCAGCAGCGCCCCAAGCGGTCAGTAAGTTAAACTGTGAGTTCGGCGCGATCATGAAAGCGAATAGTGGTTGTTTGTTTTGTTTTCTACAATGGCTTTTACAAGCGGGAGAGTTTGTAACGCAATAAATTGCAGCAACAACAGGAAGAAGACATCACAGCTGCCTTTTTTTTAGGTTTCATAAGGATCCTGAGAGGTATATACCGGTACCAACATGTTACTAAACTGTATCGTCAGGATTCACTTGCAAACTACATGTGTATTAATGATTAATCTTTCGTTTTAGGAGCAGAAAATGGCTAGTTAATAGCAGACGAGTAGAGCTTATGAAAAAAGACCCAGTTTACCTGTATAATAATATTAGGTTTTGTTCGCTACATTTCGAACAAAACAAGTCCATGAATGCAATAATAATAAACTCGTGTGGAATGCAGTACTCACACTGTTTGACGTCCCAAACAAGCCACCTAAACTGACGATGAAGAAGAAACGGCCACAAAGATTCGACAATCCATCTAAAGCTCTGAAACAGTCGTATGACACAGAAGCAGCCAGTTCAACTCTTCATGTATCAGTGCCACATTCGTGTGAATCGTCAACACAGACCTGCTTTGACGATGAAGTGGCGAGATTAAGTGCAGTTATACGTGTCTTACAAAAACATGTGAAGTGCCAGAAATTGCAGATCGCTAGACTTCGAGGAAAACTATTACAGGAAAAGGAAAGTGCCTACAGACAGCGACAGACATTGTATCAGAAGGATGAAGTGAACAAGGACAAACGAATGTTGAAGTCTGTAGGTATGTGTTTCATTCACTTCTGTTGTTAGTCACTTAATTTCCCTTGCTCCCTTCGTATGATATATTTTTAGTGTGGTGTCACCGCCAGACACCACACTTGCTAGGTGGTAGCTTTTAAATCGGCCGCGGTCCGCTAGTATACGACGGACCCGCGTGTCGCCACTGTCAGTGATTGCAGACCGAGCGCCGCCACACGGCAGGTCTAGAGAGACGTACTAGCACTCGCCCCAGTTGTACAGCCGACGTTGCTAGCCATGGTTCACTGAGAATTACGCTCTCATTTGCCGAGACGATAGTTAGCATAGCCTTCAGCTACATTTGCTACGACCTAGCAAGGCGCCGTATTCAATTGCTATAATACTTCTGTATCATCAAGAGCAATGTTCTACAAATGTGGATTAAAGTTAAGTATTCCAGAAGCTACGTACTTCTCTTTATAACATTCATTACGTATCCTGTTTCAGACCTCACGCCAGCCTGCGTGAGCTTATCGCGTGCATTTCGGTCTCCTCCAACAAAACAGTGTTGGCACGTCTGCCGACACTTCATTTAGCGCCTTGTTCAGTGACAGATTGTTTGAAAATTATTCAAATATTTGGTTCTGCGTGAAATGTAACGTAATCAGCACATTATAAAGTTTTCAACATATTTCCCCACTATTTGACAGTGGCTTGTCCCACTTAGAATAGTATAAAGATAAAGGTCGTGCTTGTCGCAACAGGCGACAATGAGAAACACAGTACGCCTACAGAACGATGGATGAACTGACGATCGCTTTAGCGTGTAGAGGTACATGTCTGTGCTTCTTACTCGTGATCTGTGCGTTTATAGTCTTTGGATATCAACGTGGTAAGTTGCAATTCTATCCAACGTCACAAGTAATTCTTCACGAATGTGTTGTAGCTTCCCACTCGATTCATGGTTTTTGTCAATACTTGCGCTTATTTTAGAATCATTTTTAGAAACATATATGCCTTGTGATACTACACAAACCCTTGGAGGCAAGAAAATAACTCAAATATTTCGTAAATTACGTAGCAAAAGGATACAAAACAAACATGCTTACGACGCGTCTGACGTTCACCTTACCCGCCGCTTGGAGCGTTAGTGTTGCTCCACCTGTCAAACGGTAACAACTTTGACATCAGTGACTTTCGCGACTGTTATGTTAGACTGTGCTCCCATTCAAGTGGACTCTCCCAGCATTCCACTGTTTCGTTTATCTCAGCCAGCGTCAGTAGTATCGTTGGTGTGTATCGTTACGTGTTGACGCGAACATTTAAGTTTAGTTCCTTTGTTCGTTTGTTTCGTTTTTGTCAGTGTTAAAATGCTAACCGTTGAAGAACGTGTGTTTTTAGTCGAACAAGTGTTCAAAGCTGGCGGTAAATACACAGTTTCAGTTCGTCAAACATTTAATTCAGTTTTCCGGAGACAACACTCCCACACCGCGATTCTGTGTGAGATTTGATTAACAAATTTCGAAGTGCGGGTTCAGTAACAGATGCACCGAGAAGTGGTCGTCCTAGGTTTTGGCTGAGGATAAACTACTCGACATTTCCGATAAAATGTCCATGAGTCCGAACAAGTCAGTAAGAAAATTCACCCGAAAAATCGATGTTAATGTCGGAATGGCCCACACGGCTGTAAGGAAAAAATTAGAACTTTTCCCATACAAAGTGACAGTCGTGCAAGAACTGAAAAATACTGATCATGACAAGAAACTGCATTATTGTCAATGGTTCAAAAATTTCGTTCAACAAAACGGAAGGGATATTCTTAATAAAACGTTTTTCACTGATGAGGCGTGGTTTCATTTATCCGGATACATGAACTCGCAAAATTCTCGTATGTGGAGTACTGCAAATCCATTGTGTATTCATGAGGAACCACTTCATTCTGTGAAAACAGGAGTTTGGATTGCAATTTCTAGACGTCGGATTGTGGGTCCCATATTTTTCAACGAAACAATAAACGCACACCAATACTGCAGTGAGTTTCATTTCGGTATATTCACTGCGGCATGCAGCACGCGTGGCTAACAATCATACGGTGTAAGTAGGCTGTTTAGATTTTTATATTGGTAATGCCACGTAGCGCTCTGTATGAAAATCACTGGCTGTGCTGTGTGCAGTATGTGGCTAGTTTGCATTGTTGTCTGCCATTGTAGTGTTGGGCAGCGGCAGCTGGATGTGAACAGCGCGTAGCGTTGCGCAGTTGGAGGTGAGCCGCCAGCAGTGGTGGATGTGGGGAGAGAGATGGCGGAGTTCTGAAATTTGTCATGAACTGCTATATATATTATGACTATTAAGGTAAATACATTGTTGTTCTCTATTAATATCTTTCATTTGCTAACTATCCCTATCAGTAGTTAGTGCCTTCTGTAGTTTGAATCTTTTATTTAGCTGGCAGTAGTGGCGCTCGCTGTATTGCAATAGTTCGAGTAATGAAGATTTTTGTGAGGTAAGTTATTTGTGAAAGGTATAGTTTAATGTTACTCAGGGCCATTCTTTTGCAGGGATCTTTGATAGTCAGATTGCGTTGCGCTAAAAATATTGTGTGTCAGTTTAAGCACAGTCGTGTATAAATTGTTCTAAGGGGACGTTTCAACGGCACTGCGGAGAGACATTTTGAACACCCTGTATATCGAGCAGAATGCTAGCAGTGTCAAACGCGGTACTTCTGGAGTGACCCTGAACCAACCAGTCACAGCTCAAGTTTCAGGATGTACAGAGATAGTTACTGCAGGAAACACGAGCCAGGTCGCTATCATCGCCTGATGAGGCTGATAGCGAGCAGTGAGGCGATCAGTGACGGCGTAGGTTAAATGGACCGGTGGGTTTGGTAGATCATCGCTGAGCCCTGCCGGCGAGCAGCAAGGAGTGAGGTGGCAGTAATGGGTTCGGGCTATGTTGTACCACAGCCTATAGGATTACTATGGAAACAAGGATGCTGAGTGGCGAACAGGCAACCAGAAAGTGGTCAAAAAAATGGTTCAAATGGCTCTGAGCACTATGGGAGAAAGTGGTCAAAAGATCCATTAAGAGACACTCACAGAAATCGATCTGTGGGTCACCTTCTGAGATCTGGCAACAGAGCTCTATTATATATTTAGTGGAAAGACTTCACTGGGCCAAAGATATCATGAGTATATGTCGACGACCTGCCGGCTACAATCTCGGCAAACTCCAGAGCCCAATTTGAGGAAGAAGCCAGTGATATATTACAACACATGAACACCTGGTGGCAAGGGCCTTGCCGCAGTGGATAGACCGGTTCCCGTGAGATCACCGAAGTTAAGCGCTGTCGGGCGTGGTCGGCACTTGGATGGGTGACCATCCAGGCCGCCATACACTGTTGCCATTTTTCGCGGTGCACTCAGCCTCGTGATGCCAATTGAGGAGCTACTCGACCGAATAGTAGCGGCTTCGGTCAAGAATACCATCACAACGACCAGGAGAGCGGTGTGCTGACCCCACGCCCCTCCTATTCGCATCCTTCACTGAGGATGACACGGCGGTCGGATGGTCCCGGTAGGCCACTAGTGGCCTGAAGACGGAGTGAGTGTGTTAACATGAACAACTGGTATCTACAAAATGAGCCAATGAGTGCTGTAAACGAAACACTTTACGTCTTACTCGAAGGGTGATTCATTAGGAAGACATGGATGAAACAATTAAACAGAAACATAGCGCAAGAACAGTCGACAAGGTAAGTACGTAATAAAATTGGCGAATGACTCTCCTTCAAGCTGCTGCTGCTGATTAGAGGTTTAAGGACGAAAGGTCTAAGTTCATCAGTCTCCCATTCACACTCACAGGACGGAATCAGTGTGTCTCACCAGTCTGCATCTAGAGTAAATCCTACGTGCGAGAGTGAGAACGTTATCTAAATGTCTGCAGAGTGTGTATCGGAGGTGGGACATGGGTGTCAGCCCAGTATTCATCTAGTGGGATGTGGAGATCATATATAAACCACACCTAGACTGACTGTCCCACCAGCTCTCATCGTTAATCTGTGAAGCGGATTCATTCCAGGTCAGGATCACCTCCCTGTGCCCTGGAAGTACCGGAGCAATTCCCTCATCTGACCAGGTGAGTTACTATCCTTCAGGAGCTCCGTTACAAACTACAGTAAACGAAGTAGAAAAATTGCAACAAAAACTGGCAGGTGTAAACACTATAGATTATACTTGCACTAACACAAATGAAAATATGCGAGGCCATTATACGCATTGCGGCAAGCACATGGGCACGTAACTGAGCCTCGCGACAAACATAACTGCTGTGAGGCGCAGGCAGAGGGGTGTGCTGCTACAGGTACCACGCGCCTTTAGAATTACATCTCTGGAAGCCCTTTGTGCAGGCTTGGGCAACTTGCCAGTTATATTACCATTAGATACCATGCTGCTACATACTGGAAAATGGGATTTACGTCCAAGATAAGAACGATCATTGAAGAAGACCTCACCAGTGAACACCATCTTAAAATGATATAGTTCCTAATGCTCTGTCCAGTCACATTAATGTGACCACGTGTCAAAAGCCTTAATAACCTTTTGCAGTGCAGACTGCTTACAAGGCGTGCTGAAAGAGAGCCAAAGAGGTTCTGGGGGGTGGGGGGAGGGGGGTGTACCAGTACCGTAACCAGGTGCGCTGAGTCTTATGGTTGAGGTTCCATCGTGTGTACAGTGCAACTGAAGTGATCCCATAGGTTCCCTGAATATTTGGTGGCCAGTGGAGTACAGTGATCTCATGCTGGTGCTCTTCAAACCAAGCAGGTACTCTGCGAGCTCTGTGACACGTTGAACTGTCCTGCTGGTAGATGCTGCTGTGCTGTGGATAAATGAACTGCGTGTAAGGGTGAACATGGTCACCAGAGATAGATGCATACTTCTGTTGATCCAGAATCACGAGATCACCCACGGAATCCAATGAAAGCATTCCCCAGACCATGATGCTCCCTATTCTGGCCTGAACTCTTAGATGATTGTTGCAGGGTGTTGCATTCAGACGTTTCACTTTGTGCCTTCCAACGGCCATCTGTTTGATGGAGCATAAACCGTGATTCACTCAAAAAAGGTCACTTGCCACCACACAATAGACCTCCATACACGGAATTGGCGAGCAAATTCCGGCCTTCATCGCTGATGAACAGCAGTCACCATCAGCACATGAACCAGGCGCCAGTTGTGCAGACCCATACACAGTCATGTTCACTGAACAGTCATTGAGGAGACACTTCTATTGTAGCTCCTTGGTTCCTCTGGGTGGTCAGTTTCTAACAGTTTTACGTCTATTCGCCCGTACAGACCTCTACAATCATTTGCTGCTGTCATCTGTGGCCCATGGTGCACCACTGTTTCCTCAGCACCAGTTTTGGATATAGCCATTCTGCCATGCCACTTACACTTAACCATGGCACATGGCGGCACGCCAGCAGCTTACGAACTTAGTCGCTTAAGAAACGTTTCCAATCTCGGTCCAAAAGCCAAAGACCATGCTGTTTTGGACCTCAGATAAATCGCTCCGTTTCCACATTATGGTAATGGCTGCACTGTTTTCCATGTCCCCCAGCACGCGTTATATACCCTCCACTGTTAGTGCTGCCACCTGTCGTGTGTGAATGGTTACTGCATGTTGTGTCGAACATAGGCAGTAGTCACATGAACGTAACTGGACTGTGTAAGACATGAATCATGTGGAACACATATCAGAGGAAGACCCACCTTAGCAAAGAATGTGCATGTGGGTAATTGGCTGCCTTGAACTTGTAATATTAAACTGCATCTCACACACACAGGCCAGGCGACAAAAAAAAATGCCATGCATCAACACATACAACTCCATTAGGAATG